>NC_031980.2:9588767-9890910 GCF_001858045.2 Oreochromis niloticus | reverse complement strand
TCCCAGTGCACAGCTTTAGCACTGATTTTAATGCCAAAGGAGGTTTGGAAGTCTGCCGTGACTAAGTTTGCAGAGTTCTGGTGACTTCCACCTACTGTGCATCTCAGTCCAGTCAGGGACAGCGCTCTGTAAATTTACTTGCTTTGCTACTTTGTGGCTGAGTTGCTGTGGTTCCTATAGGTTTCCATTTTGCAATAATACCGTTTACAGTCGATCGTGGAAATGTCACAATTTGACTTCTTGCAATGGTGGCATCCTATTAAAGTAGCATAAATGTCCCATTCTCAAATGTGCAAGCGCTTGTAAAGTCTGGCTTTAAAAATGTTTGTAAAGGCAGATGTGCTTGATTTTTATACACTTGCAGCAATGGGAGGGAATTCAAAGTTTAAAAAGTTTAGGCCAATACTTTTGTCTCTATACAGTACATCAAGTCTCATTCACATTATTAATCTCAGTTAAAAAGAAGAAATACAGAAACCTAAAAAAAATGGTAAAAAAAAATCTGCAGATAGGTTTTGGCATCATGTCATGCTGAAATTTCAAAATAAAAGGGACAATTCACTCCAAAATGAAGTTTACATGTTTTCCCTCTGACCTGTAGTGCTACTTGTTATTTACTTCACTGCATATGAGGGTGTTTTTTTTTTTATATTATCTTGCCTTGTATAGCCATCTATCTGTCCATTTCTTAACTGCTTACCTAAAAGGCCCTCGTAGTGCTACAAATGCCAAAAATACCTCTGAAAGCTCAACAGTAATGTCTTTTTCCAGGAATCATAACAAAGCTACTTATAAAAATCCACAAACCTTATTGTAGCCAATGACTGTGACAGGATGCAAACACAAAAAGTGCCCACCCGGAAATGAACTGTAATCTTGTTGGCTGCATGCTTCTTTTGTAGACAGTAGAATGGGAGAAGCATCTTACCAAACGCTGCTTTTTTGGCCATGTAATTGTATAAATATCAAACATGTATTAAAAATCAGGCTCCATTTAGTAAGACAAAGCTAAAGCTAAGATATTTAATTACAGTCGAGAGAAGGCAGACATTTCTACAGCCAGTAGAAGGATAAATGCCATTACAGGCTAGAGATGTGTGCATTAGATTTTGGGTTAAACCGCTGCTTTAAAAGTTCTAAGCAAAAGACATTGAGTAGGATGATGTCAGATAAAACTCAGGTGAAGTACAATCCAATATGAATAGTCAATCCATGGACTAATCTGTATTCAGCCTCCCAAGGGAGTTCGCACAAAGGGCCATCACCGGCTTAGCCAATAAACTTATTCAAGTCAGTTTCAACACGGCGCGGCATGTTCCAACATAATCTGTCCAGGAGGTTGTGACCTCCACATCCCCTGCCTGTGGAATAAAGAGGACCTCAGGTCGGGATGACAGGAGAAGTCTTCCAAGGAGTTCATGTTACCACATGTCATAATAACAAGAAGCTACTGTTCCCCCGCCAGGCTCCTTCCCCCTTTGTCTTGGAGGGGCTCTGAACAGGGGCAGACAGGACGCGCTGGCAGAGCTGAAACTGAATATTATCATTGGGGGGAATCTTGTTTCATGTTACAGTGCGCCCTGCTAGCTGGGTGCACCGCTGCTTCACCCAACAGGGAACGGGTCACTTTTAAAATCTCGGACACAAGTTTCACTGGCAAGCACAAACACCTATTCACACTTTCCAGTTAGCATGGCTGAGCTTCAGACGTATTGGTGGGTTCTACATAGATCTCGCTGCATGTTCACCCGCAAGCTTTGACCGCTTAACTTTCCTGCTTACCCTCCATGGTGATTGAGAGGTCAATATCTCACTTTACCGCCAGCTACACTTTCCTCTGTCACTCACAGCTCCCACTCCATTCAAACAGCAGGTTAGCCCAACAAAGGAGACCGCAGGGGAGCTGCCCGAGCCTTCCGCTTGCGCACACACAACACAAGCTCACATGCACACAAACACACACTTAAAACGGACAGTGCACGCCGCAGTGCTGCTTGGAGCTTGACGGGCGCTTTGTGCTCATCCGTCAGCCAGCCCCTGGGTCCTGAAGATACCTTCAGTCAGCGAGACCGGCTCCCTGAAAGGAGGGATTCACACGGCTCTGAAATATTGATGCCAGGAGGGCACCTGGAGCACGCCGACCTTTTGACCTCTCCTTTACATTCTTAGAGGAGGAGAGGAGGTAACAGAGATGGAGAGAGGAAAGAGGAGGAGGCTGGAAGTGTGAGGTGGGGCCAAATGTAATAGGCAGTAAACTTTTTAGGGGATTTAGTTTTGCTAATGATGAAAATATAGGATTGCTACATTTGATATGAGAACCATTATTCAAGTATTTAGGCTGACCAAAAAATTATGCATGAATTTTTAAAGATGTATGTAACTGAAACATCTCAAAAACACTGGAGAACAGATAGCACAGAGTTAGCCTTTGACGCTAGGACAGAGAAATGAAGCGACGAGAGAGAAAGATGGATAGGGAGGGAGTGGGGCAGACAGGGAACGGGTCGGAAGTTTGACATTCCTGTGGGCGATGTGTGTCTCATCAGTGAACGCGTTTGGATTCTTTTAACGGGAGTCGATACCCCCTTCCGCTTCCCAAGCACTCACTGTGAGCTGAGCCAGGGTAATGCCATTGAACAGGGACAATGGGACCTCTTAAAAGGCAGCTTTTAACTGGGCGTGTGCACGTGGATATCAGTACAGCTGATAGTTTTCCATGTAAGAAGATCAAACACAGAGACACTGGGTGGAAGCTCAGTGAAGAAGTAGATACATAAATAAATAAAATGACTAGAGGGAGTTTGTTTTAAAGAGCAAAAAAGTGTTGCTGTTTGGCTGTTGTACAACATACAGCCGTTCATTCTCCATCCCCTCTTTTTTTCCTCTTTTCTCTCCGTCCTCCCTTTTTAGTTTTGCACAGACACACATGCTCCAGCGTAAGCTCTTCAAGTTTAAAGCATGAGATTCAAAGGCGCTTGGGTGCCTGTATCAGTGCTTTAGACAAAAGGGCTAGCTCTTAGGAGATAGAAGGGACATCTGAGGCAGAGAGAGAGGGGGAGACAGGAGCAGCGAGAATGAAAGAGAAAGAACGAGGAGGGTGAGCAGGGTTAGAGAGACAGAGGGTGAGACAGAGAAGGAGAGAGTGAGTGAGACAAGGGACGAAGAGAAGGAGGGGGCGCGATTGCACGCTTTCAACTGCCTTTTGTGGGCCTCTCTGCAGATGTCACCAGCTGTTCCCCTGCACGGAGGGTTCCAGAGCGTGGAACATCGCCTCCGGCCCCGTCCTCGGCCACCTTTCAAGTGTCAATCAGACAGGAGGGGTTGGGGGATGGTGACTGAGGGGTGGAGGACCGGCTGAGGGAGGCAGGAGAAAGGGGGAGTTCGGTGGAAGGGAAGCAAAGGGGGCGAACAGACTGGGCTTCGGTCACTGTCCTGAGAACAGTGCCAGCGATTTGCCATTGATTTAGCCCCCCTCCAACCCGCTCAATAACACAGAGAGGATAGAGCCAGCCGTGTGCGGCGTGCAGACAAAAGAGGCCCGTGGGCAAGGTTAGCTGGAGATCACACGGCTGCTAGGCTACTACTTCCACAGGGCTAATGTTAGCCATAGTGGTAGTGATTAGCAATAGTTGATGCCCTGAACCCAACCCCTCCTCTCCTCCTTGGTTCAACACATGCATAACCGTGAGGGTGACCTACGATTAGATGTGTGTGTGTTGTAGCGGGGAGGAGAAGGTACAGTGGTGAGAGCAAGAAAAGTTATCATCGCGAGCAAACAAGCAAACATAAAAGAGGCTGACATATGGTGTGATTGACACTGAGACCAACAGCGTCTAACGAGGAGGAGAAGGTGTGCTTAACACCGCTTAACCTTGGAGCGTCTGGTCGGGTGACATAACTCCAAGACACTTTTATTGACAGCATCAATATCTACTGTACACGGCCGCGTGTATAACCTTCTGATCCAGCCAAGGATGATGGAGCCGAAGCCCGCAGCACAGAGCTATTTAATCACCCAGACAGGGTCAGTCGTAGAAACTCACAGACAGGAACCCAAACGATTCTTCCGCAGTTTACATTGGCAGACACGTCGGCATCAGAAAGCAGTGCTGCTGTCACACTGATGAGATATAATTCAAAGCCTGAAAAAACACCCTTATTCCCTTGTTTTATTGACAGCCAAAAGTGAGAGTCGCAGACTGTCACTGTATCTTATCAGGCGGTGTAAGTAGGTCTATTATACACACTATTGCTGCTGCCCTGCTGATAACCTCTGCGCCGGAGCTGTAAAACAAAGGCCTTTGAAGAAGAGAGGAACCGGTAGATTTCATGTGATTTATGATCTCTGAGAACAAGATGGCTGAGCAGAGGTCCCAGACCATGGGTGACCTGAGGGGTTCCTGTTGCTTCCTCATGTGTCTGTATGCGTTGCCCTGGCTTGCAAAAACAAACTCATGCACATAAAGGATTACAAATGTTTTACATATGTCATGAAGAGTAAATGCTATTAAGGGAGACAACAAAGGTGGGAAAAAAGGGATTATGTTCCTAAGAATATAAGAAAGCATAGATTAAGGTTGAGTTGTGCCACCATATAGAGAGATAAGCATCATGATGATTATAATAAGAGAAGAAATCACAAAATCTGGTGCATTGTTTGTATTTTGAGACTCCAGACTGACTGTCTAGCCTGAAGAGCTGCAGCATGAATGAGGGGAAACTGTTTATTTGTTTGTTTGCTTGATTTAGCTGCTTGTTGTGCATTTAACGTAATTTCAATGATTTGCGCTAATCTTAACCCACAGCCTTTCAGCAGGGAGCAGATATGTACAGATTAAGGTGTTGTAACATTTTATTTTAACGACAATTTTAATAATAATCTCATCAAAAGAAAACTTTTAACATTTATTATAGTAAACTAATAAAGGATTCTGCCTTATATAGATTATTTTAAGATATAATTTTGATTTTTCTAACCAGCTTGCAATTTTTATGTAAGTTTGATGTAGTCCGGTTAGACTAAAATACTCTTCACAAGTCAAAAACATATTTCCTTGCTTGCGAACAAGAGATGACCCCTCTTTAAAATGTCATCACAAAACAAAGAAGGCCAAATCGCTCGTCTGCCAGACATGTAGCAAAACACAACTTTAGTGGAGGGGCCAGCACTTTTTCCAAGGGGTAATATCCTTTGGCATTAATCACCCCTGTCATCAATCAGAAGAGCGTGACCGTCCCTCCTTTGAGCCCCCCCTCCTCGTTCCCTGCCGCACACTTTGCAGTCTATCACCATTAGAAAAAGTTGAAAATTCATAAATCAAATGAATGACCTCGGCTATCCTGCCACACGCCATCACCACCCCCCCACTCCTCATCACATCCCTGCCCCCCCTCCTGCCAAACCATACCCCTTTCATCCTCCTCGACCTTCTATCCATCAGAGTTCATCAAACGCGTCAGAAATCAAGAGTGGCTTCCTCAATATTTCCTCATCATCTACCCTCCATCTCCCGGATTTGAAGCCACCACTGACCAGGCCCCACACCCACCTACAATCTGAGGTCACGGGGTCATTGCGAGGTCTCGTGGCTGGTTGGCTGATTGTGTCTTTGTCTCTGCTGGTTTGAAGTTCTGCTAACTTTAGGAGCCTGCTTTCTTGCTTATGTAGGTGGCCCCATGGCCACAGAGTCCTGTGTTTTTCTGATCCCCTCCTGCAGAAGTGAAAAATAGCAGGAAACGTATATCTGTCATTGTCCATTCAGGAGATCACCTGTAAGGAAACGAAGCGGCCAGCAAGTGCTGACACAATCATCCCTGCGCCTAGCAACACATCCTGGTTCCGGCCCAGACGCGAGGGACCGTACAGTACGTCTGAGCTGCTTCACTTCCTGTCCCACAAGGCAGGGGTAGGGGCGGGTTGACGGTAGGTTATCACAGGCTGGACGGGGAATTCTGGAAAGAAAACAAAAAAGTACTGGCTTTGGTGTTAGATGTATAATTGAAATTACGGTCAGATGCATTGAGTCAGATCTTATCTACAAGTTTTCCAGAGCTAAAGTCGGAAAACAGACAAACAAAGCAATGGCAGAAAAAAATTTGATCTGTGCCGGAATTAAAAAGTCAGTGGATATTTTTGCATGCCAGATTTGAGCAAGAAATCATTAAGTGTTACATTGCCAAGCTATAAAGCAGGTGTTCCACACAGAAAATGATCTCATACGATATTCACGACACCTGCTTTCCATTGCTACCTTTAGCCAGAACTCGCGCCGCTGAATGACCTCCTTCAGTCACGCATGTTTTGTGTTGACTGGTGGTTTTTCTTAATCCTGACTCAGCGAATGACCACTGTTTGATCCTCTTTGTTGCTGTGATGTCGTGTTCCTCCCATTACAAAGAGTACCAGGAAACAGTGGCCCCTGGAGAGATGAGAAAGAGACCCTGTTTGTCATGAGCAGAAGTCATACTCGTGATTACAACCCAGCCTTGCACCTGGCGCCCACTGACATGCCAAGTACACACACTTTGGTATCCTCCTCAACCGCACACACACAAACACACACACACACACACACACGCATACAAGCTACAGTTAATATCACAAGATGGACAAAAATAGAAAATACGCAATGAATCCCACGCGCTACATGCAATAAAACGATTACATTTTAAGAAAGTTTATGGCGACCCCTTGTGAATAAGGGAGCAGAAAGTAGCTTTCTTACATACAAGATTCTTAAGAAAGCAGTGGAAGGTTTTACTGCTGTATATAACATAACATTTATTCTGTGACTCGTATTTATTGATTTATTTTACCACTCTGTAATTTTAGAATAATTTTCCCTGTATTGCCAGAAATTTTTTTTAAAACTTTCTTTTAACAGGAGGTTTCTTCCTGTTAAAAGAGAGTTTTTCCTTCCCACAGTTGCAAAGTGCTTGTTCTTCAGGGATCATCTGATTGCTGGGAATACCAGTCCCCAACTGTTGGGTCTTTACCTTGCAGTGGAACTAGCACTGAAACAACTATTGTTGTGATTTGTTACCACGTAAATAAACATGAACTGATTTTTACAAATCTTTGAAGTATCTTTTTCATTTTTCTTTTAAGTCCAATCATTAATGTCCAAGCCTTAAATGGTAAACTGTTCATAATGTCCTCAAGAATAGTACTAGGCTCTACTGCGAGTTACTACTAAGTTCCACATTCATCATATTGGCTCCAAAAGCATTTTTACTGCACAAAACCATCAGAATCATCAGTGGCTATATAATGGTGATAAATACCTAGTTAAATTACCCATCCATCCATCCATCCATCCATCCATCCATCCATTTTCTTATGCTTATCTATATCAGAGTCGCAGTAAAGCTGGCACTTATCCCAGTTGCCATAGTGCAAGATGCAGTGTACATCCTGGACAGATCACCAGCCTGTCGCAGGGCTAACACAACAGAAATGACATTTTTTTACAGTCAGAATTTGATCTATTTAATTCAATAACATTTTTAAAATCTAGAAGATCTATGTATTTACAGATATTTTATTTAAGACCAGAGTAAATTGTCTCGGCTGACTTGAATCCTGGTGTTATATGCCCTATGACTTCAGCGATTAAAGATGCTACTATTACAGCTCTATGAGCTGAATTGTGTGCAGTCATGTGGAACATCCAGTTATTTCGTCACCTAAGTTTGGAAAACATTTTCAGAGTATGTGTCGCTGAGCTTTTTTCCGTCTTGTGTCCAGGTCTCTTAGTACATCATTGCTCAGTATTAGTCAGAATAAGATGTCATTTCAGAGGGTTATAGAAATAGCTCTATAAATAGGGATACCAGCTACCCATTTTGTTGTTTGTACCCGTTTTCTGACATTTGGCTTTGGACAGAATTAAAAGAGTTTGTGGTAAATGCAAGTAGCAGGAGGTAAAGAGTCTTAGCTGAGTCCATAAAGGAGCTGTGCTTCTGAAATTTTTATCAGTTTTGGAAAAATGTTAGACTCTCATCAAAACGCATGGAAAAAAAAAATTGGCTCACATTTGAAAACAAATGCTGAGTGCCTCTGTGCATGAGCAATGCTTTCCAAGGATTTTAATGGGTGAGGGGTTGCATCTCTGAACTTTATTCAGGGGCAGACCACGGGCCAAAGGGAAATTTATATTTGTATATGCGCTCACCCAGGAAACATACATTACACTATTACTAAAAATACGCTCCAGAAACCACCAAGCATGTTGAATCAAATCCAATTTGGCAGCAGCAGTTTGTATTGTGTGGTTAAGGCGTTAAAAAAAGAGAAGTGCTTTGACATCTCGTTTTTGTGCTCACGAGGAGTCACATTGCAAACTGGTGGAATCAAAGACTTGCTGAAAACTTTCAACAGTTTTTTTGTCTCCTTTTGAGTTGAAAGAATCGTGAGCAGGGTGTAGCTCCATATCTTTCATGCTCCTTTTTTCTTTTACTTGCCTCTCCTTTTCTTTGTAGCATTCAAATTCACTTAGTCCCTTTCTCAATGCCACGGTGTCTTAAACTCCTTTTTCACCTTTTTCAAAACTCTTATTCTCACCTTTGAATTTAGGCAAAACTGCAGAGAAAGAATACATTTGGAAAGTGTCTATTATGCTTCTCCTGCGCACAGAGTTACAATTGCCTCTTCTGTTTCTGTCTCTAGTGTGCTGGCTGCCAGCTCTGGAGGAGCTCCATTGTCTCTTGGACCAGCACCTGTCACCACAGTGTTAAAATGCAGAGGGAACGGGGCCGTACGGAGAAGGACGCCCTCAGCCGGCCAATGGATCTGTGTGTAAATGCTTCAGTTTGCACACGCACACACATAAACACACGCACGCGCGCATACTCACGAGTTATTCCTTGTGAAATTGGGGAGGGGTGTGTTGGAGGTGTTGTGGAGGTCACCGAAGCTGTGTGTATGTGTGTCAGTGTGTATGTGCGATTAATCCACTGAGCAAAGACAGTTTGAGCTGTTAAACAGCTGAGTGTCAAAGGGCTTTTATCAGGGTGAGTGGCGCCTTGACTGACACACGCACACACATTTTTCACACCACTCACACATTAAAGTATAACACAGATTTATCCAATTAGACTCCATTAGCACATATGCACACTCACATACACGCCACATAGGCGTCAGAGTGGACGGAACGGATACTGCTATCATTAAAAGAGCAGACGCAACCTCAAAATTCCACGTCTGTCTTGTACGTCCAAGACACAGTAAAGCCAGTTGTTGCTACTTCTCACTTTCAGTGTACATGACAAGGGCATGTGATGAGGACATGAAACACCAGTGCATGTGTGTATGCCATCTTAAAGCCTTATTATGAAATGTAACAAGGCTTTGAAATTAGTGTCGCTGCTTGGTGGCTACACTGCAAAAAAAGTTCCTGCTTTTCCAGTTCACTGTCTCAGTGTTTAGTTTGATCTTTATAAAAACTGCCCAAAATTCCAAAATCATTTTTTACTTTTATCACACAAACATTATCCAGGAGTAGGTAATGGATAATCGGTATTATTTAAAGATAACTGGACTTGAATAACTTGAGCTGATTCTATAATATTACACAGCAGTATGTTTTTATCTTTTCACAATACTTTTTTTTAAAGATACATGCAGCTTGGGATCAACTTGAAAGAAAGGCAGATGTGAAATGTAAAAGTGAGATAAGAGGTCAAAGGTGACATGATATTTAGATGCAAACTGTAATGTGATCTTTAGAATCCCCATATAACAGGAGAATTTCATAAATGTTTCCAATACAAATAAAGTCAGTAGAATTTTAAGCAAAGTTTTAAACTTAAAAGACATTATGTGAAGGTTTGACCTTTAACCCTCCCGTTATGTTGGTTTCCAGGAACACCAATTATGTTCCTGGGTCAATTTGACCCGGGGCATGTTTACTAATCCAAAAGTGTCAGAAACACTGGCATTGATTATTTTACAATTTTCTTTTAAAATTTAGATTTTTTTCGTTTTCTGTAGTGATGCAGATGACATGTGACATCTCTTCTGTTCTGGGTCAATCTGACCCACAACATAACAGGAGGGTTAACCTTGAAGAAGAGGTCAGACGCCCAAAGTAACTTGAAATTTAAAATCCCTATATATTAATCCCTATATGGCGATATATTGTCAATACAAACACTAGAAGTAAGAAACATAGTTTTAAACAGTGCTAAATAACATTATTATTAGTTAGCTCTTCAGCTCAATCTGTTGACCTTGAAGAGAGATCAGAGGTCAAATGTGACATGATATTTTAAATCTTTATACAGTACTTTCTATATGTTTACAACACACATCACACTTGTAAGAATCATAGTTCTAAGTTGTCATGCAAATGGATCTCTTAAACATAAGTTTGAGAGTGGGATGAATAGAACAGCAAGCGGGAAACCAAAGACATTTTTCAGGGTTATGTGTGTGCATTAAATATTATTTTTGTAATAACCATAAACTCAACAGTCTTTTTTCTTGTAACACTTGCAAACTACAGTTTCACTGACTGGTAAACTGCTGTGAGTTGTAGTAACTCTGCAATAGCAAGTATTAGCAAGTCCATACATCCATGGACAGGAGTCCCTTTGTACATCAGTGCATTTCTCATGTCTGCAACATGCATACATGTGTTTACAGAGATGCATACAGCTGAACACACTCTTGTTAATAAAAACACCCTCCTCCCCCAGTGTAACCTACATCTTTATCTAAATAAAGGCATGTTTCAGATTATCATGCTAATGCAAAGCCATTGTTTACCAAACCACTTTCCTCTACCCCCCCAAGACCCTCCTCCTCCCTCCTTTTCTCCCTCCTGCCCCTCCCTCCCTACCCCCATCTCCATCCGGACCTCCTGATTGTACATTTGCAGCCCCCAAGTCCTCCATCCAGCCATTATCTCCTCTTATCTCTTTCTAAGTCCCTGTCGCCCCTGCCCAGAAAATGGTCTCATATTGTTACTCAGGAGGAGTTAAGACGCTCTTGGTCATCCTGAAATGCTCCCAGCAGATGTTTTAACATTTGAGCGCTTTTTATTGCCTGCACTTTCTTGCTTTGAGGGGTGGCGGGAGGGAGAATAGGATAGCAGGGAAGAGAGCGGGGATGGATAGATGGAGGGGAGGTGGTTTTAAACAGTAGAAGGCCAACAGCTGGTTGCTTCTCCCTCCCTGGGTGCATTAACCTCTTTGGCCTTTTTTGCAGCAGTGGCAGTACAAGGAGCCTCTCAGCATCTGGAGCTTAAGTAGGGCGAAAATATCACTGTTGCTACGGTGAGGGGACAGCAAATCCTGGAAACAGGCTCTAAGATAGGAGAGTGGGTCATGCCACCACAAATGGAGAAGACACAGCAGGTTGATGAATGTCTTAACATAGGATTACAGGCATTTGCACAAAACAAACAACAACAAAAAAACTGTACAAACAAACAAAGAAAAAAACATTTTTGTTGCACTGCTTCATTATAGAGAAACATCATCTACAAACATGTAGCTAGACAAAGAAAAAAAATTGCCCCAAATAAGAACTTGTCTATGTGATAGATTGGGTGTTGAAGGGTTATTGAGATTCTTGTCACATTCATTAATGGTTTCCACTGAATCCACTGATGCCACACATTCAGTGTCTGAAATGGGCTTTATTGTGCAGTCAGACAATGACAGTCAAACAAAAGAATAACTTTTATCAACATCATATCAACATTTAAAACTATAAACATGTAAGACAAACAACTCTGGCTGTTGTTCATCCGTAGCGAGCGTAGGCTGTCAGGCTGCTGTTTACCTGAGCTGCTGTTCACGTCTATTTACTGTGTAGGATCCTGTGAAACGTGTTGAAAGGAGTCTGATATGAGTCTACGAGTCAGTGAAGCTCACTTCTCTCCAATGACAGTGATACTGAGGTGAGTTGTTAAGGATATGCTGAACTTTTTTCTTGGTAACCGCTGCTGTTTTTGCCGCTGTTAGCTGTTTTTAGCTTCAGTTAGCTTCAGTTAGTCTCTGTTAGCTGCTGTTAGCCGGCATCAGAGAAGCTTTCTTTGAAGTGAATGTGACGTTGCTGGACTCTGAAACTTAAATAAACTCTCATACAATGTCAGAATGTAATGAAAATAATCAAAAACTGTTTATCAGATGGAAAGTGTGATTTTTATTTTTTACTCAAGCTTAACATTAGCTGGCATAATGTTATCTTATAACCAACTGTTTAGCTAAGCTAGCTCGTTGACAGCTGCCCGGAGAAGGGAGGATCGCATGTTTAACCTGCTGTCAATAAGCAATTGCAATAATTTTGGAAATAAATAGGCATGTTTATGTACTTTTTCACGTGACATTTAAGCTAACAGGTTAATGTGGCAGCTTGTATAAACTGATGCACACTTCAATGGATTTTTAATGGATTAATTCTAAGTTTATGATAATGCAATCGACTTGTTGGAAGACATAATTGTATGCTGTATTGTATATTTATAAGTTTAACATATTTTTTTTCTTTTAAATAGCATCAAAAATGGCTGACTGTACCTTTAAGAAAATATAAAACTTTTGGCCATGTGCAATGGGACAGTTGTCACTTTAAGAAGCGCTAAAATCGAGCACAGTGTTAGTTAATTTCAAAAAGTAGAGCAACAGCAGGCTGAGAAAACTAACAAAATGAAAAATTAAGTTGTTCTCCTTTAAGAATCACACAAAGCAACAACTGAGTTAAAGTTCTATGTCTTGTCATCATACCTTTTATTTGCATGTAATACACGAAACAGGTAATATTCCCATAATATTGTAAAACCACATAAACCATAATGCCATCTAGATATGTATTAACATGTTTAATTCAATTACGCCACTTCAGTTACTGTGCCATAGTCCTCTAGTTTGATCATTGTTTTTATATACAAGCCCCCAGTTAAATGGCAAACAGAAGGTGAAGAGAAATCCACCTGAAGCAGTAATTGCAGAGTGTGTGAGACGAACATGAAGGCATACATATACACACACACACACACACACACGCAAGTCAGTCACCATTCAGCAGGCACCACTTTGAACGTCCAAAGTGTACCTTTTCTTGAGTAAACAGGCTGATTGTCTGCGCTTCTCTCATCCCCTCGGCAGCTGCTTCTCCTTAAGCCTCTGCCATCGCCGTCATCATTACCATCATCATCATCTTTATAATCACCCCGCTTAAACACAAGACAACAAAGGTTGAGGCACACAATGGGCCCCAGTGGCTTTGAGGAACATATCAAGGCTTAGTGAGAGAAAAGACAGAGCGTTCACTGTCTTTATTTGAATAGGTAGCCTTTGCCTCATGCAGGGCTTGGCCCTTTCTTCATCTTTACTCAGTATTGGGTGTTGTATGCTCAAGGGAAAGGTGTGCGAGTGTGGGTGGGTGAGAGCATGACAATAGGGGCAGGTGCTCCTGAGTTTACCTTCATGCAGTTTATTAGCTCAGGGAAAGGACACACAAACACACAATGCTCAAGGAAACGCGTTTTCTCTTGGACATTCGTCTGTCGTCTGTGTCATCATGGCCTCTTCCTTTTGAAATGTATGTGTATCATATTGCTCATATCTGAAAGTGATAGTGCTTTCTAAGCTTTACCGTTGATGACAGGAGCTCATTTTCTTTGTTGATACATGCAAGTTAAATCAGGTTATTTAATGTTTTGAAGGGACACTCAGTGGTTTATATGTCAAAAAACAGCTGCAAAGATGTCCTAAGTGTTTCTGGTTAGAACTTAAAGTCTGGAGTGCATGAAAGGTACAAATATTAAAAGACACACTTTTTAAATTGTGTAACATGTAAGATTCCAGGACTTTGGACCATACTGTACAAAAAAGTCAGCAGCATCTCAGGCTTTGCTGCACCAGTTGCAATGAGTCTTACTTATCTGAATAAACAATTTGAGAAATTTGCCCACTCTGTGTAACAACTAACAGGTTGTGTGAAGTGGTAAAGTAAGTCATATTTCTGTACTTGCTAACATGACAAGTAGCAGAAATATTAAACAGTTAAAAAAAAACAAAAACAGCCAGACAGTGAAGATCAAACCCTGCCAGCTTTCATACTTCTGCACATCTGGCCAGTTGCTCTGTGAAGTTGGCTTTGAGGCTGTCAGACACAGACTCCTAACTCCAACTGTTTGACCATCGGATCCATACTTATGATGGACTACTTCCCAAGACAGCGTTTTGATTTTTTAAACTACTACTGCTGTCAATTTTTGAATGCACAAAGCAGCGCCTTTCACGCATTTTCTATAAAATATTGTTTATTGTCTTATCGTGCCACAAGTTGAATTAAGAATCATTAAATGTAATTAGTGTGTGAATTTAAAAAAAAAATCTCTATGCCTCTTTTTGATGGTCCTTATTTACCTCTACTTCTTGAAAAGCAAGTAGCATTGAGTCATTTTCTGGCAGCCATAGGAGATGAGGGCTGAAATTGCAGGAGTACACACTTCTAGGGCCAAGTCTCATACGGCAGCACAGCTAGAAATTAATTAAAAAGGGATGACAGTGAGAGAGGGCAAGGGAGAAAGAGAGGGAGGGCAAGGGAGAGAAAGTGAGAGGGACGAATGGAAAGGGATGACAAGGAAAATAAAACCATGCACAATAACAGGGTGTTGTGCAAAAGCATTGGTACATGTGTGCGCCTGCGTGCTGGTTTGCATGGAGCAGTCGTCCTGCCACAGACAGATGAGAGGAACAGCACGATCCTGACACAAATCCTTGGTAAGGGTCCTTTTCCTGCCCTCCCTCTCTTGCTCTTTTCTCTTTGCCATCAGTAAATCCGGGTTTCACTACAACTTAAGCACTTAGCTGTAATCCCCATGAAGAGGCGATAGCCCTGCACAAGTCACTTTTCGACCATTAAAGGCATACAATAGGGGCGTGTTAGGGACTCACTTAAATGGATTGAGCACAAAGCCTGTGCTTGATAAGTTTTTAGCAGGGAAGAATCCGCCGTTTACACCCCTCCTTTTGTGCATTCTCTTAGATGTACTTGTCTCAGCAGTCTAAGCCGATTTTATCCCTTTTTTTGCGTTTGTTTAAATCCCGCAAAACAGAAAGGCTTTAGAATATGTCCTATTTCCTTCTTTCTCCCTCTCCCAGTTTTTTTTTTTTTTTTAAACAAATGTCACTGTGAAAGATTTACAATGGAGGATATCTCTATCCACTTCCTACAAGCTAAACACAGGGGAGGATGGCCTCTTCTTGATATTTCCAAAGCTCTCCCTTCAAATTAAGCCACTGTTTCTAATCTTTTAACATGGAGCATCAGTTGGACTGAGGGGAAGAATTTTGACACGCTTCTCCCCCTTGGACGAAGGCTACAGAGGAAGTGGACTCCAGACTCTTCGGAAAACACTAATACCCATCATCCCATGGGGACATGGAAGAATGCGTTCCGATGCTGCTTATCAAAGCAAGAACACTGAAACACAAGCAGCCAAGTAAAGAGGCCAGGGACGAAACAAGCATTGTAACTGTCCCTCATTTGGACACTGACCATAAAAGAACACTCAGGAAGACAATCCGCTGTTCTATGTAGTATGTGAAATCAATTAAGGTTAGGGCCCATGGAAAACTGGAGCAGAGAATCACTCTGGGTAAACTCACTGTTCCAAATTGTTGGAAAGAGGGAACACTGAATATTCAAGGACAGGAGGATACTTTCTGGGATGTCTGGAGGTCATTCTATATAACAAGTCTCTCCTCAGTCTACCAGCATTAAAGTCTAGTTTAATGGTAAGTAGTGAACATAATAATAAAAAAGCATAATGTTTTTTCAGGCACGCCTCAGTCGATCAGTCCACTGTCCAGTGCTGGTTACCTCAGGTGATGGCTCTGCAGATACCCTTTAACACATTTGGCAAATGTATCTGCAAGCCACTTTGCAACCCACCTCCATCCCATCTCCTCTTTTCCTGTCAGTGCCATATCTGCTGTCAGCGGTGCTTGCTCTGTCCTGTGGTGCTGCTGCTGCTCTCCCCTCCTCTGGCATGTGGTCAGTGGCCCTTTGGCACCAAATATAAATGACTACAGATGGAAATCAGTCACTTTTCTCTACAGTGGTTCTGAAGTTTTATTGTGCTATGTTTATGCTTTGGACTTGCTTGGTAGCATTTACTCTAGGACTCTTAAAAGGAAAAGAGAAAGAAGAAAGTGCTTTTAACCGAATCAGCTAAAGTGTGAGAAAGCAGAGAGAGGGGTGGAAGCTAGAGGGAGATCGCTAAGTCGTTGAGAGCCTATCTAATCCGGAGGTTTCCCACTGCCACCATGTCTTAAAGCAGATCTCAGTAGGAGGTGATGAGATGCTCCTTGGGGCTCAGGACCCTAATGGTTTGATTAAGCTCATCCAGCGAAGGCCTGTATTGAAGCGACTTAACCTCCATTTAAGGACTAGACAAAGACGGGGCCGCAGGGATGGATAAGAGTATTAAATCTGACTGCCAGTGTCAGAAACACGCAGATGTAGATCATACACAGTGTATACAATCACACACAGGGATTCAAGGATTGTACAATACGTACTGTATATGTGCATGACAGGGACATCTACAATATACGCAAAGCTGCAATGGCTCTGTTTACTGAGCAAGTTTTAGTGAGTAAAGTAAAGTAGAGTAAAACCGTCTACTTTAAGCAATGTGTTGGCACATTAAGGGTTAAGGCTGCCATCTCTCTATCCCTGACTTTGCTGGCTGGGCTATAAGGGTACTAAGTAGCAGCTGTCCACCTGGCGAAGGAAGAACCTTCTACTGACACAGACTCGCAAACAGTTCACGCACACACACACACATATCTCAGACACACTAACAGAGACATAGACATATATGCCCTCTTGAGGAGAAAACAGCGCTCAAACTCTACCTCATACGAGCCTGTTGGTTTGTGCACAATAAATAATAATAACACAGACACTTTTCGCGGAGGAGAGGCCCAGATGGTCGGGGAAGGGAGCAGTGCCCATGTCGGTGAGAGAGAAAAGAGAGAAAGCGAGCTAGGGAAAGAGTGAAATAGCTGGAAAAAGAGAGGCAAGGGGACACGTGCCAGAACCAAGTGGAGGAGCTGAAACAGGAAGACAACATCACACCAGCTTGGCCAGCCAGAGCTGCAGACAGAGAAAGGGGCCATCTATGTTTTCAAACACACACAATCTGTAATCACATGCCTCTGCTAAAGTGCAGCCTTTAAGGTCTTTAGGGCAACAGTAAAGGTTTTAAAGAAAGAGCTTAACATTATTATTACATTTATTTATTTTCATCAGTTACATAAAAGGTGAATGCCAGTACAGATACTGATACTGTGCACGAAAGCTTAACCTGTTCACAAAAGGGGAATAAAACAGGAAATAGCAGTTTCATGTCCCAGGTCATACTGAGTGGGGCTACTTTTGGAGAATCAGTTACATCTACAGAAGGAACCGACTAATACACTAGACTGTATGCTGAATTGTATTCAAATAGCTATGCATGCATGCAAAAAACAAAACAAACCCCCCCCCAAAAAAAATCACAGCACCGTGATTACTGAGGGATCATAGATTGCGCAGAACTTCACCAAGTTATACATCTAACTGTAGTCTCCTCCCAGCTGGATGTATCAAGAAAGCATCGATCGTACACAGGTGGCATCATGAATAAATTTCCAAAACATGACGGGAATGAAAGGAATTGCGCAGGTGCAATGCTTGTACTTTTTTCCTACTGCTGGATGTCTAAGGCTGCACCTAAGCCCCTTGTAAAGGAACATCAAAGATCTTCTTTTGGTCTTTATCCAGAGCTTGTGGTGAATGGAACACTGGTAAATTGAAAGCTTCAGCTTGCACCTCAGCTCTCAGCTATTTGCTATAACACAACATTGCCAACATTACTGATGCTGCACAGATCATCTCGTTCATCTTTTGCTACTTCTGAACAAGATACAGAAGTACTTAAACCTCTTTGCTTGTGGCAGCAACTCTCTGCCACCTAGCCTGGCTTTGAGATCCATGAAAATCAGAAACAGCACCAGCGAGGGGCAACTTGGCAGAGCCCAAAACCAACTGAAATCATATACAGCTCATATAAGGACTGGATAGCATGTAACACATGCTCTGAAATCTCATGGTCCCAAATTTCCCTCAGCGGGGTCTCCAAGGGCACATGAGCATAAGCCTCCTCCAGTTCCACATTACATGTCTAGACTGGATGCATAAACTCCCATGACCCTTACACCAGTTCCATAAGCGTATGAGGTCCGCTGTTCCTCAGTGAGCTTAAGATGCACTGTGTAAATAACCTTTGGAGTGGTTGCTTTCAAATCTGGACAAAGACAACACCTGCTTTTCTTTATGCTAAAGTAGGCCAACAGTTGCTCTGACTCCAGGCGTGAGCTAAAAGTGAACACGAAAAATCCAGTCGTCTTAAATAACAATTCTTTAAGTAGACAAAGTGTATTTTATTTATGAAACTAAAATGAACTACAACATTTCCAACCAGTGAGCGATATGAATACAAGAAAATGTTTGTTCAGCCTACATATTGTACAAGTATTCAACTGATGAGTGAAAACGGATTAAAAAAAGGGGGCAAAAAACAAAGGCAGGCATCTGAGCAGTGAGTTGTTTCTGGGATGTGAAACCCTTCGTCCAGATGGCGATATTTTTTTTCCAGCTTTAATTCATTTATTTCATGTCACAGTTGTGCTTTGATCGCTCCTCTCTAATAATTAATGTGGTTTTGCTGCGCGCTGCTCTTGAAGTCATTGTTCCAGTCTCCGCTGCACCAACACGAGCTGGCTTTGACTTCTCCACCTGATGGGAAAATCACGGCACTCTCCCCGTCACTTCACCTCACCCTCCCTCCTTCTGTCTGTCTAATTATCTATCTCTCTATTACTTTTCTCTTTTTCTCTCAGCTTTGAATTGTCTCAGAGGGATCTCACTGCTGCATTCACACATTAGTACTTAGATACACACACATTTGGATTGACTGGTGTCTCTCCAGAGTGGTAGGGATACAGTGGTTGGCATGTGTCATTCATCTATTATTGATCAGATCCAGATGCCGTCATCTACTACGGCTCACTTAGAGATAAACCACCGTCGTTCTTTCCTTCTCACACACAACTGCTTGGGTGTGGGTTTCTGCTGTTGATATTTTGACACCGTCAGCACACATACCCAATCTTTTTTGTTGGTGTTCTTTTCTTATCAACTACCGTAACACCTTAAGGAGGAACCTACAGGTATCATATCATCAACAAAATACTGATATAATTCCTCCTCCATGATAAAAACTTTCCATCTTGCCATGTGGATGTTTAGCTTCTAATCATGTGAATGCACCTACAACATGGGCATCTCATGTTTACTTAAAAAAACAAGTGAAACAACACCTTTATATTTATGGGTCTTCAGCTATATTAGGATAACTTCCAGCACCAATAGCATTCACTATTTTAACTTCATGGATCATGAGCAACAGTCTTCTTGGCCACACTTTGTTTTAGCTGCACTCCCAATGTCTTTTGTCATTATAAATGGAGATGTGTTGTATTAAGGTAGCAAGTCTGTCATAAATACTTAACCGACCAAATAGCATATGTTAGCAGAATGCTAATGTTTTCTGGACCAAAATCATCTTTACTGTTAGAACTTTTCGTATTTGTTCATTGTTTTTTCTGACCTAAAACCAATAATACTGCATTTGTGACTAATAAAATATAATTTTACTTTTTTTGTTTAAACTAGGTGTGTATTTTTTTTTAGCTCACAAGTGACTGCTTGGCACAGAGTTAATATGTCCTAGAACAGCAGTCCCCGACCTTTTTTGCGCCATGGACCGATTTCTGTCCGACAATATTTTCACGGACTGGCCTTTAAGGTGTCACAGATAAATACAACAAAATAAAACCAGTACCGGTACCAAAAAAAAGAAGATTTATTCATAACACAAGGGAAAAGACCCAGGGAAACCAAGTTAACGATAAAAACCCTGAAAACCATAAGTTTCACACCCAATCCTCAACTCTTACGGCCCGGTACCAAACGACTCGAAGACCAGCCTGGGGGTTGAGGACCGCTGTCCTAGAGTAAATTCCTCAAAAAGTGTTTATTAACAATCAAATAAATATCTTTTAACTCACAGTATTTAAGATAAATACCAATCAGGTTTCAAAATCAATCAGAACACAATCAGAACGCTCTTATTTAAGTCTTTAATAACCTGAACAGAAAAGGCAACTCACAGAAACTTTCAGTCTTAAGGCCTTTGCAAACTGGTGAATATTTTTCTGACTCACCTGTTCTTAATGCAACTGTTCACACCAACTGTGTAATTTTGCTGAACAAATTTGCGGCATTTATTTTTTTCTAACCTAGCTTGATATTTCCGATTTGTGATGCGAACAAACAGATCTGACCAATCAAATCACTGCATCTGGCAACAAGTGTGCTCTAGCTCTTTTACCTCCGGCACACAATGAGATCCTCTGTATCAACCGGCTCTCTGAAATGATCTCTCTGCCTCCTCAGATGTGTTCCCAACTATGCCAGCAAGACCTCAAACTACCCAACTGACATCCTGAAATATGTACGAAAGTGGCCGTGATACAGGTTCATCTTCAAACCATGAAATGCAGAAGGTAGCAGAGTAATAGATGAAACCAAAATCTTTTTTTTTTTTTCCTTTTCTTGTTTAGAAACATCAGGACCAGGTCTTCATCGATTGATGTTGACTTCCTTTTTTCCACTGTTTTTTAAAATGAATTTTCTACAAAAACGTAATGCTTTCATAGTGTAAATATGTTACATGACAAGTTTGCATCTGAAAACTTTAAAATTTCATGTCGCTTCTTTTGCACCATGCTCAGCGTATAATGGCCTTAAGTTGATCTCGCTGTTGCCTTCAACACTCAAAATTATGACTTTTTAATTCGAAGGCAATTGATTCTCAATTATTTCAATTTTTGATATGGAGAAATAAAAAATCCGTCAGGGGTTCCTCAAGGGTCTGTTCTTGGTGCATTAATCTTTAACCTTTACATGCTCCCTCTATCAAAAAGTATCGCAGTAAATCCTATCATCCAAATGCAGATGAATTTTTACTACACTTATCATTTTCCTCTGATCGTCTAAGCTCTGTTCACAAACTAATGAGCTGTTTCAATCTAATTAACTGCTGGATCCTCGAAACATTTTAGAACTAAACAGATGAAAATATTTTTTGTTGGTCCAAAAAGTCAAATTCAGAATATTTGTTCATATTTATTATCCCTTTTGCTGAAACACAGTGAGCAATTCATGAACCTTGGCATCATTTTGGACAATGATCTCAGTTTTGATAATCATATTAATAACATAACCAGAACTGCTTTCTACAACTTGAAAAAAATATATATTAAATTTTTTTTTATCTCAAACTGAGTCTGAGAAATTGCTCCATGAATTCATATATTCAGTCAGCAACATACAAAGAAAGTTGACCATATTACTTTGGTACTGAAGTCACTTCATAGGCTCCCAGTTCAATACAGAATTACCTTTAAAATCCTTGTATTAGATTTAAGCAGTCATTGATTTGCCCCCCCAATACCACCCCTGACTTGCTCAGTGTCTATAACCCAGTCAGACCTCTCAGGTCATCAGGTGCAGATTGTTTAACTGTTCCCAGAATTAGATCTGAGTGTACTGAAGGGACTTTTAGTTACTGAGGTCCTGTTGTTTAGAACAGGGCTGATCTGAAATCAATTACAACTGTGTGCCCATTCAAAACCAAACTTTTTTATTCTTAAACTTATACTTATTAGCTGTGTGCGTGTTTGTGGATGTGTGTTAACTTTATCTATTTATTTATTTGTAGTAATGATTTGTTTTGTGGTATTTGTTGCTTTAAGGCAGAGTAAAACTACCTAGGTTTTATGTATTTTTTTTTTGTTAAGCACATTGGGTTATGTGTAATGAAATGTGTTATAAAAATAGAGTTGCTATTGGCATTGCCAATAGCAGGATCTCCATAGATGAACTCAACTGTTTTGATTAACTGAGTCTCTGGGAGCTATGTTCACTCTCTCTCATCCAATCAAAAGCTGCCTTACTGGGTAGACATTTATGTGCAAAGTGTGAAATAGTAAATGTGGATGGGGAGACTTACACACTTTGTTATGATGATTCCGAGAATATTGGAGTATTCTTTAGTCAAATAGCAAAAATACCATTATTTCTCAATGAAAACCAGGAAGTATGCAAGCCAGAATACTTTTCAGGAAATTACGACACACAATCCTTTGCCCTAGCTACACTTATTGGAAGAGGATCCAAGTTCAATCAAGTTCAAAGGGCCAGTCTTATGACAAAGGTATGCAATGTGTACTTTGTAATGGCAGCTCTGGTCTGTCCTGAAAGTTAACAAAAAAATGCACTTTGGATTGTAGTCATTGAGCCAAAATAGCTCTCTTAAACTCACTACGCTCAACTCATCTTAAGCTGTCAGATAGTACCTTTTTTTTGTTTTAAATAAATTGAAAATATATGGCTTTTCATAAGGTAAAGTTTTGCATTTGGATTTATTTTATTATTATTATTTAATAATTCAACTGTGTCCAGGTTGGAAATAACTGCCCACTAGCAGCAAGACATCAATTCCCTTCAAGCATCTGCAAATCCAAAATGCTAACATAAAGCTAGCTGCAAAAACCTCCAGGACCCAGAGTGATGTCGCGATGGAGCGCAAGCTGGCCCTGACCAAACAGTCAAAGCTCAATTTTCAACAGTTACCAAAAGGACAGATAAAATGGTCTGTTGCATCATGCGGAGAAGAGGAAATGAAGCCCATTTTAAAAGTAGAATTACTATTGTCACCAGCTGTGAAGTTTTTGTTAGATTTGTGGTGATGGTGAAATAATTTTTGCTTTTGTCTGCCTTATGAAGATAGAGTTTTGATTTATGGGCATGTATGTGACAAGACTTCACAGGTGTCCCTTATAATGTAAACAATGAGAAATGTATACATCGCAGCACATCTCTACAAGGAGTACAAAAATTAAAGTAATTTATTACTTTTAAAATGGATAATATGGTTGTTTTTAATGTGAATAATATATTTATATATATTTATTTACTTGTTACAGTTTATGATCTATTTACCACAAATATAACAAAATGTGATGGTCTGGACTATAAAAAGATAAGAATTGACATCATGGTAAAACACAGTTGAAGAAGTGTCTTCATTATTGGAGGGATTAGACTTTTTAAATATTTTTGTAATTTAATAAAGATCTTAAAATGTTCTTACAGCCTCCCTGCGCGGTACCTCATTAGCGCCTTTTAAATTTTAACAATAAAATTTGGAGACTTGGTGTTTGTTCTGGTTGAGATTCACTTGTTGGGTGAAGGGTTGTGACTGACTGAAATGGAGGAAGGAGGGAGATTTTGCCCTCAAACGTATGCACTCAACCATAAATGTTCTCAACACCACCCCCCTCTGACTCTCTTTCTTTTTTTTTCCAAATGCAAGTCACCGTGAAAAATGTGCTGGTCCAATATTTGCACAGAAGTGGTGCTGGGACAGGCAGATAAACTATCAGTATTTGAGTTTGGCTTCCCATGCTCCAAATAGCCATCCTCCGCCTGTTTAGCTTATTGATTGGCTTGGCAAGAAACTAGGTCCCCTCAGTGGTGACCAAGGTCATACAACACATGGACTCTGTGCCACCCACCCCCCCCTTCCCAACACCATCACCACTACCACCACCCCTTCTATACCCACTATAATCTCTTCCTTCACTTCATTTCTCTCTCACACACACATATTGTGAGCAGATGTATGTGCAAATGCATTTGGATGTATTCACTCATGCATTCTGTTTATCAGGCATAAACTTTCTCAAAGGGAAAGGCATTAATAATATAATAAAGTCTTAAGTGTGGGAGCTATTGAAATCCCCAGAATTGCCGCTGACCATGAAAGCAGTGATGGCTTGCTGATACTCTCGGATGGTTCTGTCCACATCATGCTGGAAATCTTTTTTTTTTTTTGCATTATTTATTAGTGAAAAATTGAAAAATGTATCTAAATAACTCTTTTAAATCCTTAAGTTTCACACGTATCGAACTATTGTCCATGGATTTAGGTAATTTTCACCAGTACTGTACAGTTTTTTGCATGTGTGTGTTTGTGTGTGTGTGTTTGTGTGCATGTGTAAAGCGACTCAGGGCATGGACCAGAGGCGGCGTCCTCCACTCTTCTGTGGGAATCAATGAGATTGAATTCTGAAGGTTTTCTCAGGGGCATCAGCCCCACTTGTCAATACTGCTCTGTGTCACAAGTGCATTTTGTACACACAGACACACATGCAGACACACAAACACTTCCAGTTCCTGTTCCCAAGCCAGACCTCTCCCTTCTCAACACATCCCTTCTGGTGCTCTTCCAGTCCTCAATTAAACTTGCCCCATTTTCCCCTTTTTCACATCCCGTCTTTTATCAGCATCACCCCTTCCGCTCACTAGTTTCCATTTCTTTTAAAAAAAAAAAAAACTCGGCCCACACTTTTTTCCTCTGTTCGTCCCCATTTTCTTTCTCTTTCTACCTTGATTTGTCATTCTGCAGGAGTGCTACAGGAGTGTATCAGCACTGATTAGTTAGTGTTTTGCTATGACTCAGTCACATTAAAGTAATTTCCTTGCAACTAAGAAAAATTCAGTGGTTGCTTGGTGATTGCATTTAATTGTTTTGTTTTGTTGCATTTGTAGACTGATGTAAGTATTTGAAATGACCAACTGGTCACACAGAGGTTAAAGAGTATAACAAATTCAACATCTGGGTGACCACTTTTAATTGCAAGGCCAACAGGGCAATCACACTGATCACTTGATGGGAGGCAACCTGCCTCCATACAATCACATTGCACTTCTAACTGACTCCGCTCACTCTCAGTCACATTGGTGAAGGTTTGCAAATACTTGTTATCTAATTTACAAATGCAGACAGATTGCCAACTTGTTGCAGTTATTTGGAGTCAGTCTGTGTCAATGACTGCAGCTCATCTGCCTTTTCGCAAAAGGGGAGTCAACTCAACTGGGTGCCAGTTTACTGTATTCTGGTTAGATTATTAAATAAAAGGATGTTGACTTTGCACCTATGTAATTTTGCAGTTAAATCACTGTCCTGCAGCAACTACATCGCTATTTGTGAAGCAATTTCTAAACCTCTGTTTCAAATCTATGAGATTCTGCCTAGACTGAATGGAAGTAGGGCATATGGATTTCTGTTTAATGTGAACTTCTTTGTATGTAGACACATTTTTCATAGTTCATTGCTGTAGTATCACAAAGGGGTTACATGTATCTTTATCAATACAGTTCAGTTTAATTCAGTTTCATTTATATAGCACCCGATCACAACAACAATTCCCTCAAGGCGCTTTATGTTGTAAGTAACAGACCCTACAGTAATACAGAGAAAACCCCAACAGTCAGATGGCCCCCAGTGAGCAAGCGCTCTGGCAACAGTGGGGAGGAAAAACTCCCTTTTAACAGGAAGCAACCTCCAGTAGGGGTGGCCATCTGCCACAACTGGCAGGAGGTAATCCTGTCTAATTAAAGCTTGCTTGTCTTAAAGTGATAATAATGATGCCATTTGAAAGAAGTTGCTTGTAACCTGATGACCACTGCAAAGAACTGTCATCAGTTTAAAGAACCTTAATAGAAAGTTTCAACTTCAGCTCAAGTTTTTGGGTATGAGACGACAGCTTGGAACTTGAACTTGAAAGCCTGCACATTTATGATTTTCCTCCATGACTTTTACAAAACGTATTTATTTAAATCCTATTACAGCTTATAGCTATATAAGAGATACCTTTGAGTACCAGGCATGTTTCATTTTGGCTTGTGGCGTGTTCAGTTCTATTTCAGCACACTTCAAGGAGTCAGCTATTTAATTTCCACAGTAAATAAATGTTATTTTAGGTTTAGTTTTTGGCAGCTCAAATAAGGAGCCCATTAAATATCACAGTGAAACAGGAATGCATTTTGCTCATCTAACTAGCTGGCCTCTACTAGCAAAACTGATCATTCCGCGGCTCTATCATCTCATCTAAATGTTACAACGGGTTTAAAAGAACATCCAAAATGTCAAAACGGTGGTTTCAGAATAGTAATTCAATCTATGAGCTTTTCCATCTTCTACATATTGTCAGAGGATGAACACAAGGGTTTTATTCAGCAGCTAGCTGCTAAACAGCCAGAGTTCCTCAGGGCTAGTAGAGCAACAACAGAGCTAAAAGAGAGTGAATATTTTTATATGCACCAGTTGCCAGGAATATGACTCCAAATGAATCACATAATCTTGATTAGCAACTGCTGTGTCAGTATGATGCAACTCCGACCACATTAGAATTAAGGCTGATATGCTATTATTATCCTTACAACTTGTTTTGCTGCCCACAAGTGGCCAGAAAAGCAAAAAGTAGCAATCAATTAGCTATAGGGGATCTATTTTATTTTATTATATTTTATTTTTTGGCAAAGCCAGCTAGAAACACTGAGTATATACTAAAAGTGTCTTTTATAAGTGTCCTCAAGATGGATATCAGTCTGTTACAAAAGAGCATTTCTAGAACTGATAGTGATTCAGAGTCTTGCTTGTAAAACAGAATAGAAGCTATTTCTGACTTAAACCGAACTGCTTCAGGCTATTCTATTCTATTCTATTCTATTCTATTCTATTCTATTCTATTCTATTCTATTCACAGACAAAGCAACCTGTGGTCGGTGGATGATGATCAGGAGCAGCTGAGTGATTTATGACTGCTGCTGTGATGTTTTACCATGTTCTGCTGTGACAGATATGTGTGATATTCCCTGAGTCCTTGCTCAGAAAGCCACTGGTCTCCTCGGGGCAATCGGCTAATCCCCCCATTTCTAATTTGAAAAAGCCCTTGGATACCTGCCGTCTGGAGGCTAAAAGTCACGACCACACAAAATACACAGATAATACACACATAATCACTTACTGTTGCACTTAAATATAGCTCTTGGGAGTTTGAATGTCACTCCGGTAGGAGCGAGGGCCCCTGGGCCACAGCTGTGTGTGTCTGAGTCCGATCTGGTATCCTGCCACACAAAGAGAGGCCTCGGAGCCCGAGGCTTGCCTGGAGGCTGCAGCCAGGCCTTGAAGGACGTGAGATACAGAAAGAAGAGAAGCAGCCTCTGACTTTAAGCCAACAGATTTTGTTACAAAATAGACGTGTCTCTTGTCCCTTACTCCCAAAAATCACACAGAGATAGGCTTGGACACACACGGACATACAGGGCGTTAGCCCCCGTTGCTAAACAGCTGTCTGAGATGTGGTGGTGTGGCACGCTGATGTTTCATCATTGTCATCTCCCCATCACCTGTATTCCTTCTCCTCCTTCGCCTCCTCCCCATCCATCAGCATTTTTAGACACAGGGCTCTGACAAGGGCACATCTATTCCCTGGCCATACATCACCTTTTAGGGGAATTATGGGGGGGTTATCGAGACGGGGGGGGGAAGCAGTGATGTCCCAAACTCCTTCACAAATTGGCATAGTGCCAGATTTCTGTTTGTCTCTTTCCCATTTCTTTTGCATCAGAATACTGATTTTCTTTCTTCAGAGACAACTTAAACTTTTCTTTTCATTTTCTCTTTTCATCTCTCTTTGAGGGCTTCCAGTGTTACCAGTGGATATCCAGACCAAGACTTCTTGTTCTGTCCACTGGTCATAGTGTATGACAAATAGAGATATATTTTAAAACAGTTACAAAAGAAGATTTCCATGTGAGCTATTATAGCTAAAGCGGATTTTATAGTCCAGCAGAAGAAGCGTTTTTGAAGTCAGCTGGCAGTCGGGAGATGGTCTGTCAGCCTGCAGAGAGCTCTGTTGCCAGATGAAGGCAGTGTACAAAGTATGTGGTACAACGGGTCTGTGGGCCACTCTTGCTTGTGAAGTTGTCGATTTATCAGCCAGCCGTGGAGAAAAGCAAAGTTATAACATACAAAGAGTTAAAGTGAAAATGAATATTATAAACAATGAAAAGTGTCCAGAGCAGACACTGTCCGTGCTTTTAATCCCATATTGTTCTTTTACATTTGGAGGTGTTTTAGTGGTTCTCCCATTCCCAGTGAGCTCCGCTGTTGCTCCCTTCTCTATTCTGGCTAACTTATCAACCAGTCAGCAGGAATTTCTATGAGACTTTAAAGAAATCAAAAAATAAGAGTAGAAATCAAGTGAAATACTAGTGTAGTGGTGATAAAATGTCTTGGGCCTGATCCTACACAGAAACTATGGGATCCACTTCCACAGTCATTTTGCAATCAATTTGCTTTGTGAGCACAAATTTATTTTTAAAGTCATGTGTTATTATAATTGTGCCTATATCTGCCACTGCATCACTCTATTGATGATGGTGACTGGAACCTTGGTGGCTGTCTGGCACACCCATCAGTAAATCCTTCAAACTCAAGAGGTGATGCAAGGCTGCGAAACCAGGTGAAACTGTTTGTGAATGGCAGCCACCACTGTCCCAACTTTCTGGGGTTTTATGGCCGTCTAAATTATTACCATGAATATTTGTTATCCAGCCTAATGAGACAGTATTTCACAAAGCCACGTGGATGAATTTGTGCCACCTGCTGATAAAATTCACTGAAATGTGGTGCTTGCTTCCTGTTTAGGACATTTCTTTAACTTCTCTTATTGCATGCAGCTCATCATCTACTGATATGATTATAGATATATGTACAGAAAAAGTGTAAAATCCTTTTGGTTTTCCTTTTGTATTCTTCTCCTCTGATACACGGTTTTAACTGACCCCGCCTTGCTCCTTCTTCAGTGGTCTCCTCTAAACCGTCCTTTCTATCCCGGCCTCCCACCTGTTTCTTCGCGTTTCACACCTGGACTCTATTCTTGGCTTTTTGTTTACTGCTTCTGTTTTTTTTTTCCCAAAGTCCTGTCCTCCCTCCCTCTTCCTCTGTTCCCCCTCTCCCTCTGCACCATCTATCACTCACTCCCTCCTTCTCACCTCTCCCTCTCTCTGCTACCTTCTCTCCGTCTGTCCTTGCTCTGTTTCTCCTCTGGCTCACCTCTCATTAAGCCCCTTTTGCCTATTGCCACCATGCCCAATGTCCACCCACACGTCTAACACCTCGCTTTCTTTTTTTTGTCTCTTATCTCTATCCTTCTTTCTCTTTTTTATATTTTAGTTATGCTCCATGAAATTCATACCTGGACTCAAGGACCTGGACAAGATTTAACTGATGTTTTGTTCTCTCCTCATGCTGCAGATCGTCACTGTAGTATAAAATATTGTGGCAAGAAAGTAACAAGAAAAACTGAATCCTTCTTTCCTGGCATTTTATCCTTTGAGTTTTTGCATATATCTTGGACAAAACAGAGTAAGCATTGCACCACTGTGTGTGTGCATGTGCACAGGGCTTCTCTCATGGTTTACAGACATTATGGGGACTAATATAACATTACCTGACAGGATCACAAGTGGTCAGTTACTCTTCATTTTATCTTTGAATAACATTTCAAAGTTAATCATAATTTTTGACCCTGATTTGATTATCTCATTGTTTTAGGTTTATAATTAACCTTTCTCCTGTGATGCCACCTGTCTCACAGCGACACTCTTATGGCTTTAATTACTGCCGGATGAATGTAAATCAATCGTCTGTTATGATATACACTCCAAGCAGCAGCTATAAATGCTCTAATGGGAATCCACTTGTACAAGGTCTGCACAAACTGGGGCAAAGGCAGAGGGTAGCCGCAACCACCACCCAGAATTGCTGAAGTGTTAGGACGCTTTAAATACTCATAGAACTGGAGTAATTATTTTTATAGTGCCTTGTAACAGAGCTGATCTAGAGGAGTCAATTCTCTAGATGGTACCTCTGTGATATGTGACCCAGCACTAGAAAGGTCGACTAGAGACACAAACTGAGAGTGACACAAAAACAGCAAAGCAATGATGCGATCAAGAAGATCCAGACTTTAAAATATCTTCTTCTGTGTTTGTTGCTTTAACTTTACTGTCTGCCATTATCTCTCAAACTATGTGCGAGAAATGCAGTTTATTGAGGTGTTTCACGTGAATAAGCTGCAAATGAGCAATGCACTATTTTCCCTCAAATCCTGTTTCTATGAGGAGAAAACCCTGCACAGTACAGCCGGTAGTGTCTAGGGTGCAACCTGGCCAGTCACCCAGTGAAATTTGCCCCCTTGGTGATGCTGGTGACTTCAATGTCATTAGCCTGTGGCCTGTGGTGTATGGATTGTGATTGATTGATGGTTTCTTGTAAACCTAATGTAGTTTTCTCAGAAGTTTAGTCATTTGTGAAAATCCTATACATTTGCATTGTTACGTGACCACATATAATTTAAATAATGGACATAGTTTGACGTCTTTAAGTTAAAAATGAATAGAAATGAACAAAAATAGACAAAATAAATCAGACTTCTTTTCTTACAAGTTTTTAAATTTTAGGAAATAGAAAAAAAGTTAAAAAAAAATACAATCGTTGGACTTCAGCCTTGTGTACTGTGTGACAGATGTCGTTTTCTTTCTTTCTTTCTTTCTTTCTTTCTTTTTACAGGAAACCACATATTGTGTAGTGCGTTAGCATTCTGCTAAGGCATGCTGACTGGTCAGTTAAGGATTCACACATTGCATAATGAACCACAGAGGCTGTTTCCCAGAGATAGAAGTAGAAGATGAGAACGTATTACACGGTATAAGGAAACACATTATATTATGCATGTTTATTTAATTAATTTAGCTATATATGACTTTTGCTCAAATTTGTTTTTCATATTGAAAATTTAAGCATAATCATTTGTATTATTCAAAGTTTTTATGAAAATACTACACAGTTTAATACTGTGTGAAGTCTGCAGTACTGCACTGTGCTGGACTGGTGCAGGGGGGTTCATGGTTAATTTTAGGTTGCATAAAGGATAGCAAACAGTTTAAACTAAAGATGATTTCTCTGCTTAAATCCACAGAGAGCAGTGAACCTCAGAGCACTGGTCAGCAGATCGCAACCTTTATGAAAAGACAACAAATTTTTACATGTCTTATGGCCACACCAGGCATTACAGTTCTCTCAAATCCACCTTTAACCCGAGGTAATCCTTAGAAAAAGGTATTTTACTACAATCAAAGCACTATAATTCTTTTTAAATGTACATTATCCACCAGTCATTCAGGACTACGCAGCAAACACCTCATATGAAATGAAGAAAGTGGTAGTTCTTGACAATTTAGAAATTATCTTCTAAACTTTAAAAACAAAAAAAGACTTTGGTAATCTTTCCTTTTTCTTTCTTTCTAAAAAAAGATTTGATGGTTACAGAAACGCTTATTAAATGAGTCCACATTATGCATGTATAAATGTTATACCTGCATATGCAAATGACAACAGGAGAGTGGGTGACCAAAATAGACAAGTAACAGTCTCAGCCGATAAAACACAAAGCTAGACTCACTACAGCTGAGACTGTGGATGAAGTGTTGTCAGTCCAGAATGTATTGGTTCCAATCAGAACCCAGTATTCTGTGTCATAATCAGCTTTTTGAGTCCAACATATCAAACATCAGTATCTGAGTCAACATAGCCTCCCTCTCCCTCCCATGTATGCATGTGTTTAGATCACCCAGCAGCCTTACCTTGACCGTACGGCTCCTCCATTGATTACTGCCTATACTTCTTCACTCAAAAACACAATGTATCAAAAAGACCAAACTGTCCGTGAAGGGCTAAAATAATTGTTTATAATAGACCCTCCACTTGCAATCACAAGAGTGCTATGGTGTGTTTTAGGGTGGAGATAAGAGCTCCCGCTTTGTGCTCAGGTAATTTTCTTTCCAGGCGTAAGTGGTCAAGGTCTGGCGTTTTTAAACGCATGCGAGTGATGTGGTGTGGGGGAGCCGTATTGTTTCAGGAGATGCGCCAATGTCCATTTGGAGAGCAGCAACACTCGTCTCCCCACTTGAGGAACAATGGAATACACTTCAGAGATGCTGCATATGAAGTATGTTTATGAGTGCGCTCAGACAATGGGGGACAGTGTTACACAACACAAGAAATGGGTTTGGCTCTGAGAGAAATGAGATGGACCCAGTAGACATCCTTGACATTCACCAATAATTAAAACTCGCTGACATGGTGAGAAAAAGGCTGATTCACTGGCAGTGTTTACAGTAGCATATGATTGCACGGAGAGCTTTGGTCACGTTGAGTGCAGGAGAAAGTGGGCTGGAGTCATTTGGGGTGGGGAATTGTTGAGGTATAGTGAGAGAGAACACATTGTATTGGTGTTTTGTTTGACATAATAGCCTGCTAACAACTACTGTAAACCAGGAGCTCTGCCAAGGCTCACAGGTGTCATCGGGGATCTGGCTTCGTGCCACAGAGAGAGAGAAGATCCAAAGGCCCCGAGGCACACATAAAGGTGTCATCCTGCTGCAAGATGTACCAATACATCAAGGAAAGAAGTCAGGAGGGGATGGAGAAAAGGAGTAGGCACATATGAAAAAGAAAGAGAGAGTAGATAGCCAATCCCCAAATACAGATTGAAAGTTATCTGCACCTCTCTGTACTGTATATAACGTTTAGAGAGGTGAAGGGAACGCAGCAAGAAATTTTTCATGCTAATTTGTTGGGTGATATAATGACATGTTAATGATCCCAGCATCTGGCCATTCCATCAGAGGTGTATATTTATAAGAAGAAAAGCATTAAAAAAATACAACATGCTGAACAAATGCCTTTGGTTAGGTCAGAGTGTCTTCTAATGACCTCATTTACTGACAACAAACCCTGCAACCAAGCAGGCAGACACGCAGCAAAGCAATACCTCTCTCCTTTGTCGCTGTGTGACAGTGGATGGTGAAAAAGAGGGATGGGAAGGGAGGAAAATGAAGACAAGGCAATAAGGAAACTAAGAGAAATCAAAGAAAAGCAGTAATGGAGGTAGAAGTTGAGAAAATCTTGGCTAAGAGACAAAAAAGAAAAAAGAAAAAGGTAGATTAAAGAGGAGAAAGGAGCCTAAAGGAGCAATGCAATCAAACAACACAAACACAGTCTCCGTGTGACTGCTCAACCTTGCCAAAGAAAATAGGTTACCTCTGTTTCTCTGGGTGCCCAGGGGAGCCACTAACTGGCAAGAGTTGTGCCCCTGTGTCATCCTGTAAACATTTAGCCGGAAAAAGTAACATAAGCAGAATATGAACTAAGTTCATTTATAAACCGTCTGAAAATTAGACAAGAAGCAGCAACAAAACAGCTTGAACAAACCAGAAAATATCATGCCATCAAAGGCTGTGGAGGTGGATCCTGTGCAGGTATTCTCTCGTGACAGGCATTAGACTAACTTGCCACTTTTGACCTGTGAATCTATGTAATTGGACCCTGTGCACCTGACAGGTAATATAAAGACAAAATAAGGTATTGGCAATAAAGACCGCTGTGGATTTTCAGCTGGCTGTCTATTTTTCATGTTGTTATGGCAGGTGAAGGTGGACAGCTATCCAAAGCTTCTCCAGTGTTAACCTTTCTCTTTTTTTAATCAGCTGCAACCTACCTTTAAATGACCGTTTCTTCTAGAGACAGCCAAAATTAAAAGATTCTTGAAAGATGTCATTTTATAGCCAAAATTACAAAATAAGTTCAGGTGGCCTGTATGATACTTGGTTGAAACAGTGTTAACCAGTGTTAAGTGGAAAGAGAATCCAGGTTAGATATTGCCTTTTTGCATTGGTATGTTACATGAATAACTAACACAATACAGATATCAACAGAAATAAATAAAAGTTACAATATTAATTGAGCATTACCTCTATATGATGGTTTTGCAGCCTTCAAGACATTCCATGCTTACAGAATGTGCATATACTGGCTAATGACATATATACACTATCACCTACACAAGTAAAACTTACTGGATTTGTGGTGAATATGGGCATAGATGGGAATCTTCAAAAACAAACAAACAACAAAAAAAGAGAGATTTTTTTGGTCAAAAGGCAAAGATTAAATCGGGTATCAACATTAACATGAAGCTCCACACAGCTCAGGCATGGAGCAGATTCAGCTGCACAGGTCTACGTCTTTTCTTGACAGTGAGCACAAGTGCATCCATCCGTCCATCCCTCTTTCCTTCCATTCATCTGAGCATCACTAAAGCTCATCTTAATCTCCCTCTTCCACAATCACGGAACAAAGAGCAGAGTGCTGGCAGATCCTTGTTTTTCTAACTAATGTCGATTACATATTTGATAAACATGCATTTGCATTAGCATTAGCTGAGGTCAGGATTAGCAGCGTTCATCCTCAAACTGTTCTGTCTCTATGCTTCGCCTGTTTGTTGATCTTTTTTTTTCCTGGCTTGTCCCCCCCCCCTGTTGTTTGTGGCCATCTCAAATCCTAAAGGACACGACTCCACACACAAGCAACGGCACAAATATTTGAAAGGGTGATTAAAAATCGTTTGGGAAAACAGATTATTGACTGTTTCTTTTAAAAAAAAGTCAATGTGTGAACACAAATAGGCTGCTTTAAGGAGCCAATAGGAGTCATAGATTTCACCTCAGCTTAGAAGTCTTCTGAATAAAATGTGATTTTTGGTTGTGTTTTAAGTCTTTGATTTATTGGATCAGTTGGCTTCGTCGACAATCATCCCTCGATGTGTAACATTTTGCAGCAAAATATTTCAACAAGTGCGGAGCCCCCCAAAAAAGTAGCTTTGCAAGTTTTTCAGAAATGTCCTTCTTCTGTTTACCCCCCTCATCTCTGTACAAAAGCAATAAAAAAGAAAGAATAAGCTCCAGACAGCTGGGGCTCACAAAAAGTTTCAAGTGCCTCTGTTGACCGCACACAAAGACACTGATCTGCTTAGCAGGCTTAAAACTGTCTCCCTTCCTCTGCCGCTTCTCTGTTTCTTATGTCAGGCTCTCCGTAAAACCCTTCTCATTGCCCCCGTAGACACACACACACGGACACACACACACACTGAGATGCCTAAAACACTGTGGGCCAGATCGCTGGTCCTGAATGAGGATCTTAAAGACCTCTCCCAACCACCTATTAAACAGCTTAGAGGCATATAATTGTCAACCAGACGTTTCTCTCCAGAATGGGTTTTTAAAAGCCACATTGTTCGTCTCCGCCACCAAAGGTTGAGTAATCCTGAGGCTTAAGCAGCCGAGAAACGGTCCGTCTCATTCTGTTTTTCTCCAGCTAATAAGATCCTTCCCGTTATGAATGCTCCTGCTTTAATTGTTTGACATTAATGCTAAGCAAGCTTTTGTCTCTCTTTGTAACTTCTCTGCCTGACTTACATATATTTGCCTCGCATTTGCTCTCTGTTCTGCTTGATATTTTTCGTGGCATTTAAAGATTTGTTCAACATTTCTTTGGAAAGCGGAAGGAATTAATCATGGGAACTAATTACAGAATATTTAGGAAAGAATATTAAGATGGAAAACGAATGCAGTGGTGATGAAATGCAGAGCTACACGAGTCTAATTATGTCTGTGGAAAACAATATCGGACAAGAATCAATCAAGGAGTCCTGTTGTCACCGCTAATCAGATTTTATTAGTGTCCTTATTGTTCACTCATGAATCACAAACACAAAGAAATTAGGCAGTGACTTCCTCCGACGGTCCTCTTCTTTTAATTGGAGAAATGACAAAACAGCTGCTCCTGAAGTCTCAACAAAAAAAACTACTCGCTCCTTAATTAAAATTTTTTGGTCTCCTTCCTCCCTGACCACACAATTGCCAAATTAGAGCCCTATTAACCTTGTAAATGCAGGCAGTAGGACTCAGAAGATTCTGTCTCTAATAAAGCGAGATGAGCAATGGAAGACATTTGGTTTATTAAACTAAGCAAGTGCAATCATCAGTTCTCTTTTTCTGTGTCTTGGTTTATGCACTCATTAATTTCTATGCATGTAAAATGCATACATGAATGTAAAATGTAAATTTCTGAAGGTTTAGCCCTGTGACAGAGTGGCAACTTGTCCGGGGTTTGCCCTACCTCTCCACTGGGATAGGCTCCGACCCCCAGATGTGAATGGATGGATACAAGATTTTCAAAGATATGTATTAATTCAGCCAGATTTAAATCAATAGGCCACTTCTTTTCCAGTTAACTCTGGAAATTGTGTCAGAGTCAGAACAAGATGAATTGTGGTTCCTTTGGTTTTCCCAAGAACCAAAGCAGTCCATTTGTTCTGGACAGCTCAACAGTCATCTCCACACAAAGAGATTTTTTTTCTAACATTTCCATAAAGACAAGTGCACCTCCAACACTGTTATTTCTGTCACCGAGAACTTAAACCAAATAAAATGATTTGAGAGATCAGAATTGTTCAATTAGCTTTCATTGAAGCCAAGTGATTGGTGGAAATAAAATCCCGGCTCTCCCGCTGGATCTCCGGGTCCCTGGGTCGAGGATTTTTAGAGAACGTGATTGGTTGCTCGTCCCTCCGAGAGTCGTCCAATTGCTGGTCCGTATGGACCCCTCTGACCCCTCCAGCCTCCTCATCCTCCCAACTCCATGGCTCCATTTAGCAAACAGAAGCTGCTAAAGGACTGCTAAGTTGTACTTCAGCGGTCCTCCAGTCCAATCACTCATTTACCTGAAGTGATTTTATCACTCTCCAGAGATAATCATGGAGAGTCTGACACAAAGTGCTGGGTTATTGAACTGACAACGAACAATTAACAAAGTTACAAACCTTGTCCGTGTACTGGCTGTGTGTTATGAGTATTTTAATAAGGCATTACCGGGTTGAGTTTGTGGCGTAAAATGTGCTTTATTTAGATGCTATGATGTAAATAAATACCGCTGAGTTAAAACTAGACATTAGTCTCTAAGTAATGGATGGTGGACATCCTCTCCAGATGGATTTCTCTCTGTCAAGTAGCTCTAAAAGGTTTTGGGATTTGTGGAGTGGGCATGGCTGCTGGTTTTTGCATTTTGGGTCCTGCACTTGCAGTGGTTGGTCTGAGGGGGAGATTTTAAGAGGGGAATTATCGGGAATGGAGAGGGTGGAATGAAGGCGATTTGTGTGTGAGTGTGTATGTGAGAGCGAGGGAGAGAACATGCTTCAGTGGTCCCTCTGGTCAGCGTGCAAAAACCCCCACAGAGGAGCCTGAACGCATGGGCCGTTTTTGAGAAGGCTGCCTGCATCAGCTTTGCTCAGATCTCCCCTAATCCTTCCCACTTGAACCTTAGTCTACCACAATCTGCATGCCAACAGATTAACACAATACGCAAAGATAATTCAGCCAGCCCAGGACTGACAGTGATCTCACAAATCTCTGAACGGCCAAGGGAAGATACCTCCCCAAAACCCAGATTAAGTCCACAGATCTGAAGCCTTAGACCCTCTTAGGGCATATATTAGCATTACTGCTGGATGCTTTATTTATATATTTATCTGATTTTAAAAACAGATAATGCTGCCTGGTCAGCTTGAGTGTCACAAAATCTGCCTTGGGTAGGATGGAGAGATGAGACCATATCGCAGATTGAGGGAGAGAGAAAAGAGGCAGAGGGCTCTGTAATCCATATTATATGCTGTGGAGAGCGGGGGAATTATTTAAGAAGCTCTTTGTTGTACTCTTTTTCAAAGTGTTGTTTGGGGAAGGGATGAGGATGGCCATTCCTATTATGTGACAGATTATGTGATTTCAATTAAGAGGATGAAGATTGAAGATTGGAGAATTATAATTTCCATTTTAAAAAGATATGAGATGTAGGGGGAGAATAGGAAGAGAATGGCGGAAAGACAACAGTTTAAGGACAAGTATGTAAATGTCTTTGATCAGTAGCTCTTTGCCCTGTAGCGTCTGTCCAGAAACAGAGGACTAAATCAAAAAATATCTTTCATGTGGTTCATGTGGTCTTCAAAAGAGTGTCTATTTTTTTGGCTAATTTTAGTCTAGCTGCAGTGACGCGGTAGTTTCTGTAAACCTTTATCACCAGGGGAAAGATACTTTATATCTCACAAACTTTATTACTGTTTTGGTTAAGTTTTGGATCAACGCGAACATGTGTTTTCTGTAACTCATCATTTAAAAAAGGACTGCAGAGGGAAACATAATTATGGTGAATAGTCACTCTTTTAATGCATTACGTGTGCACTACCTGAGTGCTCAAATCAACTGCTAGACACTGACATTGGACAAGTCTGCAAAATGCACAACAACGCTGATGAAATGTTTTATCATGCTTTTGTTTTCACATATTCATGCTTTGTACAGTACTATTAACTGTGGCATGGTTTCAAGTGAGAAACATAAAATGAGAATTTCTCATTCACTCACACATATATGCAACTGCATTTTACTGATTATGTTGTAACAGGAGTACTGCACAGAAGATTTTTGAGTATTACAAACCTGGTAATCAAACTGCACTTGATCCATATTTGCAATGAAATCCAAATAGCAAACAACTTACCACCACTAACATAAGTCCTTGTTGATATTGTGCCAATGCTATATTTTTTCTTCATGAAGATCTAAATGACTGAACTTCAGAGTGTGTATGGGAGTTTTGTGCAGATGCTCTCTCACCACCCTCCATACTTCTCATTTCAAGACATGCAAAAGCACGTCTCAGGCTCATTCACACAAGTGCAGAAATATTAGGTAAACAGACAGCATCCAACTTGAAAAGCCACCAATCCAAATCTCCACCACACACTCAACTCAAAACTTTTTTTTTTGAGTGGGGGGGTGGGAGTGGGGTAGTTCTGGTGGAAGGTGGGGAGAGGGTGTTGCCAAACTTCTTCCCCATTGTGTTTTTCCCAGTGCAGTGCTGGGATAGTTTGGAGAGGTTGCTCTGTTCCCGCGGCGACAGACTGCGGCCCCTCTCTGCCGCGCTCAAGGGCCCTTGAGGCGGCCATTATCTGGACGCCCGCCTCGCCGAGGCATATGGGTAATTACTGAGCTAATAGAGTGATGGAGGGAGAGGCAGAGGCAGGAGCCTAGGCCAATTAGATGATGCATTAGTGCTCTGTCTTTTGTAAGCACCTAATGTGTGGGGAAAGGATGGGGTAGATAGAGAAAACGTGTCATTTCTGAAGGGTCAGGATCCTTGAGCAAATGCAAACAGTCTCTCCCTCTCTCGCTCTTGCACACACACACACAAACACACGGGACTGCGCACACATACAGGCATGTGTGCACGAACACATGCACCGCATTTGCACTCAGAATGTAGCAAACTGTGCACGCATGCACACACACACATGCACACACTGATTACTGGGCTTTGTTTTGCTCTTTTCTCTAAGTGTCTGAAGAGTGTGAAGTTGTAATTATAGCACACTCTGGCTTTACCTCATGCCTGCATGCACACATACACACATAAACACATAAACACACGCACGCACACCAAATGCAGATGAGTCCAAATAAACGAGGAGACCCTGCCCAGTCTATTGAGGTCTGCTATGAGAATCCACTCCATCAATTACATTAAAGAGGCTGCCTAATGACGGCCACAGCTGTAATCACGCTCAGCTGAAGCATTTTACACCCCGCTTCTTTGTTTTCACCTATTATCATCCATCCCACAAAGGAGAGAAATTCTATCTCAAGCATCGGGACAGTGTTTTGAGTTAAGAATGTGCTTTTTTGTCATCATCCAGTTTTGTCAGATTGTGAATCAGTGTTTTGGCAGTTGCAGCTGGAGTCATTGAAGTTGGCAGGAAGCAGGAGCAGCGGAAAGTTGTCAGTTTGTCGCAGTTTTCATCTTTCAGTTTTTCGCTCTCACAGGTTGCAGCAAAAAAAAAAAAAAAAAAAAAAAGCAAAACAAAAGAGATTAAACCTCCACCAAAAAAAACAACTGGTTACGCTTCAACCATAGATGGATTTTGGATGTAAAACTGTGATTTCGCTTTGGGGTTTTTGCATGAGAATTTTGCACATGCTGCACAGAGATCCAGCTATATTGACTCTTCTTCACAATGTGCACTGTAATTATCGCAGGGAATTACGATCTCGACTTCTCCAACTTTTGTAAACAGCCGGGCCTGAGTCACTTATTATGCGTGCCAAGCATTCCCAGTACTACAAACATACTCCCTTAATTCGCAGGTAAAGAGCTCCGCGCTATTAACTTAATTATTAGCCCGCTGTACAATTAGCATCAAAACAATCTCATGGCAGGGTGAAGAAAGCCAGGACGAAAGCGCATGACAAAAAACTCCAAATCGTCTACATTGTTACACAGGCAACAATAACTTCAAGGACCTTTGCTTTCCTCCCTGTGTTGCTGGACTGAGGTGGCCGGCCACTTTAATATCAACCCCTCAATTACAGACACACAGAATATGTGTGCTTTAGTGTGATGCTTAATATTGCACCAAGCATTGTTATTCATCCAATCCCAACAGATGAAACTATACTAGCTATGTATTATTATTTCCTATCAGAAATAGCAGCTCTCATTATCAAACAAAAGACTCTATTACTGATATCATTATCAAAAGGGGAAATGGAGGAGGGGGTCTGTAGCTTTCAGCGTTTAAATGACTTTGTTTCAGAGCCCCTTAGTAGAATTTTACTGTTTTAGTGATTGGCGTGTACGTTTTTTTTTTAAAAAACAGGTCAGCTTCACATCTTTGACCTTGTTGCTGCTGAGAGACAATGTGTGAAGTTAGTGGGCGATTATTGTTAATAGTGAAGCCGCAGCTCCACTGTCATGCGGTTTTTGTTTTATGGTGGCTGTGGAAATACCTTAATTGCACCTAATTCAAGCTTATCTTTGATGAGAAGAAGGGGGAGCGGGGGGTAAACTCAACTGCGCTCGCAGTTTCGCAGACGCATTGATCTTTTGTGCAGGCAGGAGTGGCTTCGGGGAGCTTCAAAGACATTCCCAGACTGAATCACCTTGAGGATCTTGCTTCTGGTGGTCTTAGCATATAAAAAAAAGTGTCACATGAATGAGAACTGCCATGAAAATATGTTTTAAAGAACCTTTAAAAGATATTGTGACCACTCAGCACAACTCTAGTACAGAGGCACAGTGTCATTCATCAGCATCAAATCTGTGTAGGGATTTGCATGTAGAGAACAAAGCGTTGAGATTCATTTTGAAAGACATTGGTGGCTGTGCTGACCAGACCCAAGTAATGGGCGAGCATGGATAAATATTAAAGGAAACCTACCTTAATTAATAGTCAAGACCATTAAAAGGTTTTGGCATATTTGTTCTTTTTAAACAGGACATTATAATAGTACCCTGATCTAAGTAACAAGACATTTTATCTGCAGTTAAAATGACCTGGTGAAATCAGGTGCACATCTTAGCTTATTCAGTTCTCTTGGTGCAAGCCAAGAGGACTGAATATGTCCTTGTCTTTAATATTTCCTTTTGGTTTCAACGCAGCTTCTCTACAATACTGTGTATCATCATTGCAGGGTCCAAGCAGTGCCCACAAGGAATGTGAAAGAAATTATGCACCAAATTGTACCTGAAACAGCTTGATCTTATAGATAGCTAGTTATATATACACTAGATTGGTCAGAATATGGTTTTAACATGACAGTCATTAAACTTTCTTTTACAGTTTTATCAGAATTTGAATAAGGCGGCAGTTTGGAATTCACAGCTACAAAAGTGCTACAAAGAGACAAAGCTTGACAGCATACACTATATTTATACGTAGCGACATTAAACCAGTCTTTTGGCTGTGTGCTGTAAATGTGTGTTCTAAAGATTTCCATAAGCCTAACACGCTGTGTAAATACGGCTCTACAAACAAGATGGCTTTACCCTGCTCTACATCCCCCTGTTCGTCGGTGATACAACCGAGTAACGGACTCTGGGACGGTCGAGCCGAAAACAAAACACATGCTAATGCGTGACCTGGCTCTCGAGTCTCACCTCCTGCGATAGAGCACCATAGTTCTCAAGTACAGCCAACCTGGTCCTTAATCTATCAATGGGAGGCCCTCCTCTCCCAACATTCAGACACTGAACCATCCTTCCCTCCTCCAGACAGAAAGCTCTCTCCTCTCCTCCTGTGCCACCCCTCCACACACACTTTGGCCCCTGCCCTGGTAAGACCAGTCCCCATCTCCTCTGGACTGAAGAGCCCTTCAGACGTCTACTGAGAAAGAGCAGAGGGGTGGGAAAGAGAAGGACAGGAGCTGAGCAAAGAACAGAAGAGACCGGAGAGAGGGGTGAAGATGTTCTTTAAAAAAAAAAGAAAAGAGATGTGAAGAGAGAGAAAGAAAGAATGAAGGAGGAGATAGAGGAGATGCATATTGGATCGGGCCCCTGAGGGTTATGGCTATAGTTCATGTTGTGTATTAATGTGTGAAGCGCTGGTATTCTCTGTCATGCTAATCTCACTGCTTTTCTTTGTTGTGTTGGCTGGTGTCTGCTAGTGTCACATACACTCATTGCTCCTCTCTTCCTTTGCTTTCTTCTCTTTATGCGCTTCCCTTTTGGAGTGGACGATCAGAGGCTGTAATAGGGGGTAAACAGTTCTGTTGTCTAAAAGGATTACATTTGAATAACTAATACATCGTTAGCATTAGCATACATTAATTATTCAACCCTGCAAAGGTGCTAACCATTTTCCAAATAAGCCTCAGTTGTTGTTGTTGTTGGTGGGGGTTTTTTTCAGATGCTGTTTACAGAAGGAATGCTTCCAGGAATCAGGACACATAAAAGAAAAAACAAAAAGGAGAATGTTAAAAGCACCTCAGCTTGCTATCATCAGGTCTGTCAACCCTGGGGCTTAACAGTGCTTCATCCAACCTTGTTGCGTTTTTTTTTTTTTTTTAATAGCAAGCTGTTTTTCACTTTCCTCCTGATTACTTTATCGTTTTGAAATCTTGGATAAGAAGAGTAATTGCGAGAGCAGGTCGAGCCAGAATTTCCTGGAGGTAGCGTATCTCTCAAGTCTCAGTTGGTGTGGATAGAGGAGAGGAGGGGATGTGTGTGTGGGGGGGGGGGGGGGGGGATCTCCTCCTGCGTGTTTATCCACAGTAATCAGGAGTCTGTGGAGCAGGAGCGGAGGCTTGGCAGTAGGGGGACACTGCCACATTAGACAGGAATGAATAGCAATGTGCCAAGCCTGGCACACAAGACACTGTAGACACAGCATCCTTTTTGATTTGGTCAAAACTTTAGGAGGGAGGGAGAGCGAGTGAGAGAGATGCTGAGACTGTTGAGCTGGAGCAAACTGGACCAATGTTTCAGTTTTGTTGTGTTGTTTTTTTTTCCCTCCTTCTCTCTGCCCATGAACTTTTGCAGCAAAGCAATGGGGAGGAACAAAAGAAGCCGTTCTGGGTTGACAAAGAGGAGAATAGATGGTATGCGAACGACAAGCCACCATCTGCTCTGGAGGACGACCAAAATCTTGACACACTTCAGCAATCCCACAATCCCCTGCTCCAGGAGCGTTCCAGGCACCCCATTCATACTCTCCCCTCCGCTCCCAGAGTCTGTGTGATTTCCCCCTTTTTCTCTCCTCCTCAATTAAGTCATTAATGCCTTTCTTCGCCCCCCTCTTAATGACCGCAGAGGCACAAACAAGCCCTGGTTGCTTCCTATTGAGGCCCTGTGATTGGGCATAATTGCTGCGAGGGCCTAAGTATGGAGAAACGAGAACGAGGGAGGAGGGATGCATTGTTTTTTTTTTTCTTTTTGTTTTTTTTTTGCCAGTAGCAAAGAAGAGAGCATAGAAGGAGATGCACATTATGTAGAACCCTTCCTATGTTGACCTGCATGACAGTAGTGTCACTCACCACTGCAAGTTTTCAGTGGACAGGCAGTGAAAATTAACTTGAGCTGGAAGGCGATAAATAAATAAATTAATGCTCAAATTTAGCTTCACAGAAAGCGCAGGGGACTGCATAAATTTCCATGTTAAACAGCAGGTCCTTTGTCCACCTTCTAATTATTATGAAACAACATGTCTTCATCATGCAAGTTTCAAGACCACCATGTGTTTTAGTGCTTCGGGCGAGGGAAAGGTGCATTTGTTCACAGTGTTAGACGCAGAGGAAGAAAACCTACCAAGCAAGCAGAATGTCCATTGAAACACCAAAGACTAATTAGCATGAGCTACGCAAGAAATCATCTGCTATATGCATGGCACTCGGCATGTTATTCCTGCGGTCCAGCTACACTAACTCAAGCAGACGATCTCTTCTTCGCTTGGACTGCAGCTTGTTCCAGTTACAAGAAGATTCAGGATTGGTTGTGACTGCTGCTGGCTCACTGCATACAGCTAGCATCTAATGGCTTCTAGCTAGCAATGTCCACCAAGGATGCCCTCCAAAGGAGAGGGAGTCCAACATTCCACCCGAAAATCAGCCGTCTTGTTTGGCTGATTGTGCATTATGTGACCATCTGCAAAAAACTGCGAATGTGCATGCATGTGTGAGTGTGTGTGTTTCGCTGGGCTTTGGCTTGGTTGGGGGGTGGGGCTGAAGTAGCTGAGAGATGCGCGAGGAATTAGACGGTCTTTAATAACACATTTTGCGGATAAATGCATTTTTGAAATACTCACAGATTGCTCCATTTATAGATGTAGAGGAGTAGGAACAGAGAGAGGAAGAGAAACAGAGGGAGAGGGGAACAGATAGACTAAATCTCCAGATTAGAGATTAGCCATAGTAGCAGATTTAAAGGGTTGTCTGGTCCTCTGCCAGCCTGCTCAGGCATCTATCTGGCTTCTGCTGCCCAGGCCTGCCATGGCCCTTCTAAGTAGATCACTCAACCCTTATTGGAGATGCCATGTTACCGCTGTTGTCTCCTATAGTCTTGCCTCCTTTTCCCTGTCAGCCCTCAGAAAGGGCTACAAAAGGTTCTGACTGAATAAGTCCTAGAGAGGGGAAAGGCTTGAGGCAAAGCATTTTGTCCATGCTTCCTAGAACCTTTCATGTGATTTATTCCCTACTCAGAATAAAACTCCAAAGCTCCTGCGCTAATGTCCAGATCAGAGGAGCAGTTAAGCACCACCACTGACGGCTCAGATTGCTGCTTTCTGAAGGGGTGGGGGGTCTGGAAAAAAAGGTGCTGTGGGGGTATTTACTCCTTTTTAACATGTAATAGTGAGGATGTGTGATTGCGTGATGCGATGTGTGATGCTCCCCTTGGCCTAATGATTATCTTTAATGTTTTTAGGCCCTTTAAGCATGCCTTATTGGGAACTAATTCCTGTTTTTCCACGGGTGTAAGTAATCTGCTGTAATCGGCAAATTCACCCAGACACACTCACATATGTATGCACAGAAAAGCTGTCGGTCAAATAACCATTGCACAAACTTGTGCAAATCCCATTGAGGCTAAGCTGCACAGCTTGGGTTCGGGGGTGGCTCCAAAGGTAAGAGGTTAAATATGAACTGCTGGAACTTTTACCGCCTCAGTCATTTAACCCCTTTATGTATTTATAATCGGTTTTGGAATATGTCGAGTGCATTGTCAACAGCTGGACGGCTGCAAGTGCACTGATCCATTGACTTCACACAAGCACTGTGTTTTAAAATGATCAAGAACATATGTGCGACAATAAGCGCAGATGCAAATGTGATTAAGTTGAAACTTTTATGGTGAGACGTCAGCGATAAATAGATTGAAATAATGTGAAATAAGACTTTGTACTGCAGTTTTTGACAGCGCTTTAAACAAAGACTGAGCAGCTACATCTTGCCCTGCATTATTCTTCTCTAAGCTGCTTACAACCCAGTTGTGGTCTGATACAGAGATGAAATCTTGGAGAGGCGTGTCTCTGGATCCAGGAAGCGGTGGCCACTGATTTGAGAATAGAGCTCTTGGATGGAGGATGTGCTCTGGGGGTATCACACACACCCCAAAAGACAGTGGGACACAATGAGAAATCACAGCTCTTTCACTTTTCGTCCATCTGCCCGCCATGGAGCGTGCTCAGTGTGTGCCACTTGGCTTAATTCTGTCCCATCAGCCACCACAAAAGCCCCCCGATCCAATCACAGGGATCAGACCCGGGCCAAGACCATGAGATGGGGAGCCAAGGAACAGACCAGAATCAACAGCCCATTCTCTCAAGATCACACACACACACACACACACGGAAAATATGGGGGCAAGAAGAGACACCGGGAAGAATATGGAGAGAGGAATGGCGTAGAAAGCATGGACAGAAAAGCGAGCAATGGTTCCAACTACTTTCTTTCTTCTTTTTTTTTCTAAGTTCAGTGAACTCCAGCTTTGCCTTTTGGGGATGAATGACGAGACGACAAAAGTCAAACAAAAATGAGAGCCGAAAAGTTACCATATGTTCCATCTGTAATGCCATTTTTTTTAAAGGCCAGAAGATCAGGCTAGAAAGACGAGTACAGAAAAATGCTTTTCCCAAATACCACACATTCCCTCTCTCTCTCTCTCTCTCTCTCTCTGCTTTTGCCTCTCACTCGCTGACTGTTAATTGTGTGAGAGCAGGTCATCAGTAGCAGTGCATTAGAATAATGGAAATAGATGGCAGAGACCTACGGATGGCAACACAAGCCATCTTCCCTATTTGCATGGCTGTGTGCTCTGGGACAATTATGTCATTATCACAGACCTCTGTGAGTGTGTGTGTGTGCGTGCGTGTGTGTGTGTGCTGGGTGACAGGTGGGCAAACGAAGCTAAGTGCCAAGGAAATCTGAACTCACTCTCTTTCACTTTCTCTGTTGCCTGTTAAAATCTCTTAATAGCATGTTCTCAGTTTGTTTCAGCAGGTTTTTCTTTTAACTCAGAAATCTTTTCCTCACTAATTTCATTCATTCAGTAAATGGAATTCCTGCAGTGAGTGCTCCTGCTAAGCTAAAAGTAAGTAATGTATTTGGGCACTCTTTCTGAATGTTAGGTGGTGCAGAGACAGGAAGAGATTAGCAGCAATGTGGCAGCCAGGACTACACACTGTAAACCTGAATGTTCAAAGCTATATAGTTCAAGCTGTGTAAACTTTATTTACAATTTTACTTACTCAAAATTTTGAGTTTTCGTGACTCTTTTTTGAATTAATTAAATAGATTGGTATTGAATAAGTAGGCAGCACTTGGAAGTATTTAATTGTGTGTGTGTGTCATCGTGTCATCATGTTAATGCATGTGGTCATGCATTATAGGAAAGTACTAGCGTTAGCCTTTATCAGGAGAGTATTAGCATGCAATTATAGATTATGCTATGATCCAGAAAGACAGGAGAGAGGTGAGGAAAAGTGAAGACCCACCAACACCATGTTTGCCAGCTTGTCATTAATGCGGTGGTGCAGACTGGGTGGGTCTGGAAAGTTCCAGGTTCGCAAGTTCCAAGTAGCAAAGCTTGTACGTGTTAGCTAAAATAGTTTGCATGTAGCGCCACAATATAGTGTGAAAGTACAATCCCCAAAAAGTGCTCACGGGTGTGGTTAGTTTAATAGGTGATTTACAAAAGTTGCACTGTTTTCTAAAGGTGGTTTTTTCTCCGCAGCATTAAATATCAGAGCAATTAGCAGTATACTCTCCTACATATATTTTGCACCAGCGTTTCTACCTCTTACACACAATCCTGTCACTGCGCTCTGTTTGTACAAACCAGTGATTTTTTTAAAAATTTTTAAAGCCATTGCCCAGAGATACATTTGTAAATCTGGCCCTAGTTGTTTTTTGTGTGTTAGATCGTTGTTAACGTCGTTCAGGTTTGCTTCATTTGGCTTCCTGCTAGAAGCTGCTGAGAGTGTGCAGAGAGATTAAAACAGTGAACTTCAAGCTTCTCTGCTCAAGCTTTGGAAAGAAACGCAGGTCCTGTTAGAACCTAATGAAAAATAATTCAACTGAACATACACTGTGTGAGTTGATTTTACTTTAACTGTAATCTAAAGGTGTGTGTAGACACAGAAAATGAAACTGCCAACATTGTTAACAAATGTGTCTATTCGAGCTATAGGGGCTTTGTTTAGCAAGAAGACCAAAAGTAGGTAACAATTTCATCATCTGATACCCAGTAAAAACACGATGTATAATTTTTAAACTTATTCTTAATGCATTTATTACATTTAAATATATATATATATCATGGGCTAATTAGCGATTCATCCTGTGGACACAGCAAACCTTCTTGTCTTCATCTTATGTTTTGCTAGTGCTGATCATTTTTATGAAAAGTGGTATCTTTTTTTGACATTCTTGACAAGAAAACACAAAATGTCAAGCTACTTCCTGGACCTTGATTCCTGATTTCATACCAGAAAGTATATATTCAACAGAGAGCATACATCTTCTGCCAACATGGAAAGTCCCTCTTTTTTTTTTTTTTAAACAATATACCATTAACTAAACCTGACTACAAGGGAATCCCCATCTTAGCACCCACCGCCTATCACCCTGTGACCTTTTCTAAGCTATATTAGGATGCACCCCTCATTTCCAGTCTGCTGGTGAAAAAATACAGGAAAGACTAAAGAAAATAGTCAAAACTCAATGATAACATCTGTCCTCCTTCCTCCTGTTCCTCCTATACATCTGAAATAAGTGAAGGGTGTCAAATGTGCCGGGACCTCTTCCGATATGCGAGACTTTAGAAGCCAATGCAAAAAAGCAAAGAGGGCTGCCCTTTGACTCAAACAAGTGTCCGCTGCCTCTCCTGTACAAGGCTAACACTTCCTGGACTCATTAAGACAGGGAAGAGGAGGCCACAAAGGATGCACTGTGTATTTGTGTGTCTGTCTGCTCTGCACCTACTTAGATTTGATCTCACTAAAATAAGTAATAACCTATTGAAATCACCACCAGCCGGGCGCTTTTCACTCCACTTTCAAAACAGCCGTAAACACACAAAGTACTGTACATGTTTTGATGGTGGCAGCTGGATCACAGCGCTGTCTGAATTTAAAAAATTAGTATTGACATGACAAATCTGAGCAGTTATGAACATGAACAACAAGAGGCCATTAAATCCATCAGCAGAGTCTTCAGGCTGTTTCAGTAGCGTCAGAGATGTTGGACAACATGCATTTATCTCACTAGCAGCAGGCATTGTGGAGAAAAGGTGTGAGGTCTTTTTTTTTCTGTGAAACCTCTTAGCGTCCCATAATCAGGAGTGATAATGTGTCTCATTCTATGCTAATGTGTGTGTTTTACAGCAATCAGGCGACAGGTGATGATAGCACACGCTCAGAGATGTTCTGCTGTGTGCATGCGCGGCGGGTGTGTGTGCTAGCATGCAAGTGTGGACGCAAGGCACCATTAGTGACTTCCCAGGTCCTCTTCAGGAATACAATGGGCGTCGAAATTGCTTTAATGGAAAAAGGCTAATGTGAGATGCACACACACATGTACACGTACACACACATGAACACACCGCCTTAGCAAATCACTCAAGCCGTTGAGAGGTAGAAAAAAGGGAGGATATTATCACTTACACTTGAAAAAACTAGAGATGGAGGAGAGAAAATAGACAGCGAGGAGAGAGTTGGCGCTGCTCTTCTTCCACTTACTTTGTGCTTCCACCCACTAGAGTCAGTAGTTTTCCAAAACAGAGGCATAGAGTCTGTAGTTAAGATATTTTTTTCTAACTCATCTACCTTCCTTAAACATGCAGGTGTGATTTGCGAAGGGAGTCAAGAATGGTTAGGACTAATATATGTAACAAATCCTCTGACAGCGCTGCCAATTTTTTTTGTTTTGTTAATAGAGGTTATTTCAAAAGTAGGCTCAAAGTGTTATATTTGACAAAGAAGGGAAAAACTGAAAACTAATATGAATTAACTGAGTAATCTCTATAAATCGAAATCAGCATATAAATATGCTTACATAAGTGACATGCTTTTTAGTAGCAGACTCCGACTGGGTTCTTGAAGTCCAAGTTCCAAGATGACCAATCATGTTTAAGCAAAAGAGGGACTTGCCAGCATCCACTCTCTAAACCATTGGCTATCATCCAACATAATTTTTTAATTTATTTTTATTTTATCTACATTTGTAAAAACTGACTAAACCAGTCCTCCTGGGTCTGATCCCAAGGCCGGATAAATGGGTAGAGTTGTGTCAAAAAAGGGCATAAAATCGTTGCCTGATCGAACTTGTGGCTCATCAATAAGATTTCAATACTACATTGGTTGGGGTTCATGTTAATAACAACCACCTCTGGTGCTGTTGGACAATAGTGTGTTGGTGGAAACTGTGCTACTGTTGGCCGAAGACAAAGGAAAGGAGAGGGAGAAGACGTATTCAGAGGAAAAGAGGAAAACCACAGAGAAGATTGGTGGATGTATCTTGATGCATACTCAATCATCCAGGAAAGGAAATCCCAATAAGTTAATTCTGTTCATTTGGACGTAGCGTTTTCAGTGAGACTGAAGAAGTGACCAAAAGTTTCTTCCACTGAAAACGCTACATCCAGATGAGCAGAATCAACCTTTTGAGATTGGTGGATGTAGTGAAGGAGATAATCCAGAGGGTTGGTCTGATAAAACTAGATGCTAGGGGCAGGGTGAGATGGAGGTAGATGGAGGGACTAGTTAAGAAGAAGTAAACAATAACTCGTTCTGCCTGCACATCTGCTGAAACTCACTACTATTGTAGGATTTGCTGGATTGCTGAAGAACACACAGGTCCATGTGAAAATCTACTAACAAGAGTGTGAAGAAAGAACCTCAAAATGTACAGCCATGTTGTAAGATCTGTAGGACTGACCAAGAGAATTCCTTTGTGGAACAGGGGAGGGAAAGTGACACTAGGAAGTCAGAGGAAACAAGGATTTGACAAGAACTCCGCAAATACTCGAGCCTTTGGCCACTAGTAGCATGGCATACTGCTAGTTTAATGATTCCATCAGAGAAGTCTCCAGAGGCTAGTCCAGCATTTTTGATTTCACGTAACACTTTGGCTAGGAAGAGAGGGATTATGGGGATTTAAGTTAAACAGAAGCTAGGGAGACACAATTACATGTAGTCTTTCAAAAGGCCGACAATGAAGTTCACCACCGAGTAAGCACAGCCCACTTCACAGTACCAACTATAAATACGGATGCACAACCATGCAGGACGCCTAAGCTAGCACACAGCTAACCGTAACAGTAGTGATGTCTGTTTTTCTCAGACATGATAAAGGTTCAGCCTTTAGTTTGCACTCCTGGTGACCTGCAAATGTGTAACGATGTGTTATGTTATCACTTTAAAAGAAGTCAGTACAACAGAATAATTTTGTCCTGCTCTTTACTGCTGACTTAGCCACCCCAAAACAGAAGACATGCATAAGATAAATGTGCCAATTTAAACATATAACAGCACAATATTAATATGTGTACCTAGTGAACTGGAACCTTCTATGAAAACTAGTTCCTGTTAGCAGCTCACTGCGAGGACAGCATAGAATAAAGCCGCTAAATGTGAAAGTGAAGAAAAGTGGGCTCATTAGCATAACATCAGCAAACAGCTCACGCTCTTTTTTTTTAGACAGGTCCACACTCACAGACACGCTCCTGCACTGCTCGGTAAGACAAGGCACGTTCCTCCTTTGCTACTAATGGTCTCATTTGTGCCCTGCTCAAGGCTGGCAAGGCCTGCAGCATCTGTTTGACTGGAGGCCATGCCATAAGGTGCCAGGACTCCAAGGATCCTCCGCACTCCCTCAAGAACACTGCTCTATGTCCTGCTAACCTCACCCCTTTATCACCCCTTTTACACTTCACCCTCAGATGTTGCTCTCGTCCCCAACCTTCGCATCATGATGTCCAGTTAACTCTAAATCCTCTGCTCAGTGCTTCATAAAATTAGCTCTCCTCTCCTCTCTTAGATGTTACTCACCACTACAGTCGTACATCTTCTTCACAGCCTCTGGCACATCAAAGTAAAACCTCCCACCTGGTTTCTTCTTTTTTTCCCCCTTATTTAATCGCTTCTGCCCCCTCCCTTTTCCTTTCCATCTCCCTCAGATCCCTTCCCCTTGTTTCTGCCCCCCTTGTCCCAAGATGTGTGAGATGTCATCTACCTCCCTTAACCCCTCCCCTCCTCTAAACCTCCTCCTTTGCTCTTTCCTCTCTCCCCCGAGGGGGAGCGAGACATCATCTGGCCAGGACTCTAACTTCGACTGCGTGTGTGTGTGGTAGCAAAATGTGTCTCATCGCCAGAAAGACTTGCGCCTTGGAGGAACAGACAGATTAGCGAGAAGAGTCTTGCTCCCAGCGTGCCATTCAAGCTACATTCCCAGGAACGTCTCCTCCTTAACAAGCATCAAATTCCCCTCCAGGTGGCCTGTGGCAATCCCCTCCACCCCAAATACAAGGAGCGCAGAAAGTGATCTGATGGCACTCTCCTGCTTATTTTTCTTTATCTCTTTTTTCTTTGCTGGATAGTCAAACAAATCCCCCCCCCCACGACACGGTACATCCCTAAGATGCTTTTGCATACGTTTGTGCATGTTTGTACGGCACTAACAGGAGCCCCTGCTGAGGCCTCTTTAGCCCGTGTGAGAGAGAGATAGTGGAGAGAATGAAAGGCGAAAAAAAGAAAGAGTATAAAGGCCTAGGAGGAGACATAGTCAGGGGGAAGGGGAGAGAGGAGGGTGGTCTTATGACAGAGGGGGTCTGTGGCTAACAAGCGGCGTGGAGCCACAGAAGGTGTGTGTAGTCGAGCGTGAGGAAACATTTGAGACAGCGCAGGCCCACTGAGATGACTGTAGAGCTAATGCTATGTTAGTGAGCTGCTAACGGCATGCCTGGGCCCTGGCACGGTGCCCTTCCACACAGATCACAGAGGCCCAAAGCGCAACGAAAAGAGACACCTCGGGTCTGGAGGGGAAGTATTACTAGTGACACATCTTTTGGGCACTGGTTGGGACTCCTTTACCATCTGAGCCTCCCGTACCATGACTCACATGCAGGCATGTGGGTTATATAAAGAGACTCCTAAATCTAATGTGGCGGCGAAGGTGAGGTAGAACAATGCTCAGAGCGGTAAAACTAACTGGCACTTCAAGTCGAGGTATACAGGGAAGGCTTTATGCAGCAAGACACTCTGAGTAATTTGACTTGAAGCGAGATCAGACATTTCCCAGGGCTGTACTTGCTCTCTTACCCAGCCGAGTGTATCCTGTCTTGATTTAAGACAAAACGTACAAGTCCGATGTTGCTTTCATGCCATATTGTTCCAATCGTAAACTATGTGTGACATAGGTAGAACAAACTTTTCCTGTCGTGTTTCAGCTTGTAAGTCAGAGGTACTTACTGGAAATTGCTGACATCCCATTAAAGAAAAGAACTGGAGACATGTTACCAGACTCTCAGTTTCAGTGGGTAACAACCAGCTACAACAATATGCCACACAGTAAAAGAAGGAAATGTATCTATTTTAACTTGTTAGTTAGCATTAGCCCTAAAGGTTAGCCTTAATGCTAACCACTTTGGAGAAATATGTGAATAAGGAGTGGGTTTTTTCTGTTCTCCCCATTAAACCCACAGTGTACGAACAGTAAGGACCTAACAGTCTTTGTTCTTCCATAGAATTTGAAAATGCTTCCATCCTAATCAAACAAGCCTGAATGCCCAAAAAGAAAAAAACATAAAACTTGATTTCATGATATAACGGTTTTCTTTTTTCTTTTTTTTTCTTTTTAGGTTTTGTAGTACCTAATTACCCACCTTTCATTTGATCATATTTTGCTCTGAAAACAGTAAATAGGTGCAATGACCAAAAATTCCATCGCTCCGTAAGACCTGTTGCCACTTATTTTTAGTCCAGTTTCTGTGTAATTACATACTTTAGCCCTGTTCTCCTTCCTTAAGAAGAATTGTGAACAGTAGGTTGGTCAAATGAAGGGCCAGATGCATCTCCGGTCCTATCTCAGGACCTTGCTGGACATCTTACTATTGAGACAGAAATACTTCCAACTTTCCATACATTTTCAATCAAAATTGAAATTTTGTTAAAAGGGTAGAATCTTTAATTGTTTCTCTGCAGTTTTCACACTTTATAAATTCATCCAGTCCACAGAACTATGGGACGTATGCTTGACATCCACGGTTTATGTCTTCTGTTTATGTTGTTTATGTCTCTTATTTGGGGTAAGTATTTTATTTCTCACAGCTATTTGGGATTATCTTTGAAAATCTTTTATCTTATCTTTAAAAAAAGGATCTCAGGAGTCAAAAGTCAAAGGATGCAATATTTCAAGGTGGCGTCAGATGATCTCGCAGACCAGACCTACAGTGTTTCCAGTGGCCTCTCACTGACCCTGGGCATTATCTTAAGGCAGAAACCAGATCATTCAAATCTGCAGCAACACAGCTAATGAAGGACCACTGCAGGTGGAGGGGGGTGGTGGTGGTGGTGGTGCACACAGTGGGTCAATGATCTGTTTCTAAAAGCCTTAAGGCCAATTGGTGGTTAATCTCGTGGCTGTGTCTACACTGAACTGAAATCGTGATTGTGTGCAGGCGCAGGAAATGTTTTGTACAGTTACAACGCTGCTACTGCAGAGCTTCTTTTATTCAGGCTAGCGAAGGAGCTAGGGTAAGAGACAGAGCTGCTTTGTGCTATCTGATCAGATTAAAGTGTGAGACAGCCCAAGGCAGAAGGGCAGTGACCCCGCTTTAACAAGTAGTATTACAGCAGTTAATTAAAGTCAGACCAGGAGCAGATTAAGTTAGACCTTTTTATTTTTATCTTTAGTGGACCACTTTTGCCTTTTTTGAACTCGGTGAAATCAGAGTTCACCTTCTGTGTTATCTGAAATAACCTCATTTAAAGCCACTGAGCTACTGTAAACTACAGCAGACGGTACAAAGGTGAAATATCTTTTTCTTAGATATAAGATCCTGTTCTTATGATTACACATCTGTATATTTTTTATAGAAATTTGAAAGAAAAAAAAAACTTCTGCTGGTAACTGAATGATAGCTGTGCACACCTCTGTTTGTTTGGCCTTCTGCTTTTATTGGTGACGGCCTCCCCAAGGACGACACTAGAGACCATCGTAGTTTATTCTTCATTACAGGGCGCCTCGAAGCTACATTCATTTGTCCATAGATAAAAAGCAATGGAAATACTTTGTTGGGGTATGAATGATTTCTCTTATTTAGATCTAAATATAATAAAAACTTAACCTGTGATGCATCATCCAACAGATGCAGTACCATCAGATAATAAAGGTAATAAAGGTAATTTGAGGATGTACATCAGAGAACACAAACTTGCCATTTGGAACACTTAAAATTGAATAAATTATTCATTTTTACCATGTGTACCTGTTTTCACCTGCTTTACAGTGCTGTTCACCTGTGCCTTGGCTTCTATAGCTACTGACCACGTAGTGTATGCGTGTCTGTGCAATGTTGAGGGTGTGTGTGTGTGTGTTTGCGGGGGGGATAATGAAGAGGCATTGTGTCTCCTCATAATGACATCATGGCTCTGACAGAAGCTGGAGAAGATGCCTGAGGTCTCGGAGTGGAACTCTTCAGCTCGGTGTAAGTGTATGTGTGAGAGAGTGCGAGCGTGTGTGTGTCCATCCCTGGGCGATCTGAGTCCTCCTGGGCTTTGTGAACGAAAGTCAAACCGTCAAAGACAAAAACAAAACCTGACCACCAGCAATATGAAGCAGAGGGCAGGCCATTTGGCTGCTGCCCGCACACTGGTGCCTCTGTGTGGAAGCCATGGGTGCGAGAGCTGAAGGGAGGTACATTTAAGGAAAGAGAGAGGTGGGAAAAGACAAGAGAGAGAGAGAAAGGGAGAGAGGGAGGTGCAGGAAGTTGCAGTCCGGGTTCAGGGGTCAATTCAGCCTGCAGGCCTGGGTGATGCTTTCGGGGCTCAAAAAAAAGAGGCCTCTGTTGCATCACGGGAGTCCTTGGTGTGTCCTCTTAATCTTGCCTCTGACCAGACGGGTCTCTCCCTGTGGCTTTGCACACACACAAAGACACAGATACACATATAAAGCACATGCACCTTGGTCCTTTGTATGTTGGGAGCAACACAGAGAGAACAGAACAGTCGAAGTATCAGTACAACAATTTTAAAATACTGTGTACTTAAGGTGTAATAAGCAACTGGAGGCGTGAGGTCCTCCTTAACTGGGTCACAGATAAATCTGAAGGACTGAAAAATGATTAATGAGATGGGAAGGAAGACACAAACCTCTCCTAGATAAATCATTTGGCGTTTTCTTTAATCTTTCAGTTTTTATGAAATATTGGGTTATTTTATCAGCTACAAGCTGAGTAGCTTGTAGCTGATAAAAAAGTATTTTTTTCTTCTTGTGATTTTTAAAGTGGTCTTGTTCTCCAGGCTTTCTGAAGGTCTTTCAAAGTTTTTCTTTGGACATTGGCTGCGTTTCTTCTCACTTTCAGTTTACTCCTAGTATCTGACCATTTGTGGATAACGTTTTTTGTTAAGACACTTAACACAAGCATAAAAAAACATGAACGAGCGTTGTGTCACCCTGCTGGATCCACTGAAGACTCATGGGAAATTTTCTCAGTGAAAAAGTGGCTGTCGAGAAGCCATTGATAAGGAAGGACGAAAAGTCTGGCATATGCCAAATTACACAAGAACCAGACTGAAAATCAGTGGCAACAGGTCACACACAGTGAGCGTCAAAAGCGGTCTGTAAAACACAAAAACTGCACTCCTCTCACATTTTTCTACAAATAAACTACAAATAAATAATGGGTGGCTCAGGACTTTTGCACAGTACTATCGTTGATTTTGTAAAACAGCTGGGTAAATCCTCACAAAAAAATAATTTTAAAAGGTACAGGAAATGACAAATGACCCGGTGGACCAGCGAGCCCTTTAAGATTGCTCAAGGATGTTCTCCAAGACGTAGGCGTACATGTTTCCTTGTCAACAACCCAGGAAAGACTTCATGACCAGAACCTGAGGGAATTCACCACAAGATGCAAACCCCCCGGTGAGCCTTAAAAACAGAAAGGCCAGGTCGCAGCTTGCAGAAAACACAGAAAAATAAACTGGTTGAGTTTTGGAACAAAGTTCTACAATGAAAAAAAATCTTCCTTTTATATCAAACAGGATGGAAAGCAAAAAGCGTGGTGACAAAAAAAAAAAAAGAATCATCCTTTTATCTGTCAAACATGGTGGTGCTTATGTTAAGGCTTGGACATGCATGGCTGCTAATGAAACTGGCACGCCAGCATTTGCTGATGGTTTCACTGCTGACGGAAGCAACAGCATGAATGCAGACATATACAGGCATATTCTGCATGCTCAGGTTTAGACAGCTGAGTCAAAACTAACTGGACAGCAACTCTAAACTTAGAGCTGAAGCAACTGAAGAGCTTTTAAAGAGACGAGCAGGTAGACTAAAATGTCAGTCCAATCACCAGAACCAAACATGAACTCTAATGATCAGACTGAACCACCAAGAACTTAAGAAAGCTTTGGAGCTGAAACTTCAACTACACTACAACTTTACATTTGGAAGTGAAAGTGTCCCACTGCAAACAGGAGTCATTTTTGAGCTGTAGCAGTTGTTAACCCCGATCACACAATCTGATGAAAATGTAACCAGGAACTAGAGAAATCATAAAATATGCTTGGAGGGATCCTGCAGCTATTGCGAACCCACCGAAGGCATAACTCACATCTGCACTGAATAAGATTGACAGGCTTCTTCTCTGAACTGAAGTGAACCTCTTGCCCTGAGTGTGTGTGTAATGTGAGACAGGTCTTATGACAAGCACTAATAAGCCCAGACTCTTGACCCTGTGGCGGCTAAGCTGACACAGAGGAATGCACTACGACACTGCTAACAAACTCCTGCGACCTGTGCGTGGACGTGCGTGTGTCACGTCAGGTAATGGAGACAAAGCGGGACATGCTTCGCATTCAGGTCGCTGCGCTTAGACTGTGATTTTTTTTCCTCAACATTGAAAAATGCCAGAATATTGATCTCTAAGAGAATTCTCTTTGATTTAAGATGTTTAATAAAAACATCCCTTTGAGCACACTTATGTAACTTCAACTCACACTTTAAACTAAACTTATGATTAATTACAGTTTCCTTTTGCTCCACCTTGCAGGTCAAGGCACGTTAAGGAAGCTGATGTCGCTCTCATTTTTTTTTAGCTAGAGTTTATACTGTAGCTAAATTACTTCCTTCTTTTATCACAGTCCATGTGGGCCTTTTGAAAATAATCCAATCGTTAACTGCATGAGGTATGTTTATAGTAATTATGTACAGTACTGTGAAAAAATCTAGAGCCACCTATCAAGTCTTTCAGTTTTTCTTTGGACATTGGCTTTTGAATTACTCATTTTTAGTTCCATCCTTGTACCTGACCATTTTCAGAGCTTTGTTTTCTTTCTTAGTTTGTTTTTTAACCACGTAATATTGACCTATGAATCATAAAAAAGGTACCTAACTCGAGGGATGAACCCCAATTGTGTCTACAGATAACAGACAACTTAGCAAACAACCAATTTTAGCAGCCGGTCACAAAAACGTACAACTTGTTTCCATTTATGTAGTTCTGCACCAACAAGGTGATTCCCAAAGTGCTATTAGTCAAAAACTTGGCATATCTCAACATGGGGTCCAGTGTGTCTGACGTCAAGTCTGTAAAGAGAAGCCAATGTGAAAGTGCCTTAAATGTGTATTCTTTCTTTTAGCAGCACAATAAACTTCAGCTTTCACCTCGCCTGTGACCTTAGTGACAATTTTCCTTATGATTTAATGGTTTTGAGTCTATATACATCCCCAAAGTTGAGCCTTAACAGTTTACTTAATCAAAATAATTAACTCCCATCCACTTATGAAGAAGAAAATTATTCATTTCTGTTGTAGTGTTAGCAGTTTAAAATATCTGTGCTGAGTCTGAGATTGTCATGCAAATTCAACGTTAAGGGGCCATTCAAGAAACTGCAGCTTTTTGGCTCTGTGTTTTTGTTGTGTTTTAGCCCTGGAGCCTGATTTCCACACAGGTGCAACCTCAGTAGTTTGCCTTTTTACTGTGAAAACTGCTCATTGCGGTCCCCAGTGTACCTCTACGTACACTCCCGCTTTACAAAGAATCTGATAATAATTTTATTGGAAAAATTGTAGTGACAGTTTTAAATAACGGTAGAAGCAAAAAGAGGGCAGAAAAATAGTAACTGGACCCAAAAAAGGTCCCTTGTGCATTAGTGACTGCTGGGTATTTACCATACTGTGTGTGTGTGTGTTGGCATGTCTGTGTGCCGTCTCATATTGCGCTCAACATGACACTCAGCAGGCGTGACATCAGCTTTCTAGGAGTATCATGCGTCCAGCAGATAAGACAGGTTGTAGCCTCAGAGCAGGAAAAAACAAACGAAATACACACACAGCTGCTTGCACTTAATCACGGTGTACACACACAAACACACAAAGCATCACTACTGTACATGTGCTCATCCAGGTATGTTTATTGTTTTCCAGAGTGCACTGATACGACACTGACCACAGACAAGAGTGAGCACTAGAAAAACAAAAAAAAAATCATGTCACATTTATGTTTATGTCTCATCAAAATGGTTAATAGATGCATGAATACTGCAAAAACAGAGTGCAGCATCTAACAGCTGAGTGATTATCCGAATGTATTAAATGTATCGAAAATGCTCTAATAAAGCCTTGTATGATTATATCTGATACATGGCATGTGACCATAAAAATGTAAACCTGTCAAAGTAGGCAGCGCTAATGTATCTGCGGCAAGTTAGTAGACGTGTTGCTCAACCACAAAACGCACACAATGACTGACAGGTTGAACGTAATCACAACTTTGACACCTGGTGTCCTTTTGTTTATCAGAGGATCCTTAAAAATGTATATTTACATGATACGCATTATTTATATATATTTTTTATAGTATTAAATATCCTAATCCTACATGCACAAAATGCAGTGTTGTACAGTACAGAGAGAATTTTCTCTGATAATCATAAAAACAACCTTCTGCAAAAGGGCTGGTTTTAAATGTGTAGCTCACGCCTCACCCTTTTTTATTCTTCACTGAAAGCGTTACTGACCACACAGGGAGGAGGCTCAAGCGAACCGGCCCTTACAGAGTTACAGTCTATCAAATAATTTAATCTCAAGGTAACTAAATTCTCCATATAACAGTACCACTCAACTCATATCACTTAACTATTTTGTTCATTCGCCTTGCATAGTGTCAGTCTATTTTACATTTACTGTTCTTGGGCTGGTCTTCAATAAAAGGATTTCACACACACACACACACACACACACACACGCACGCACAAAAAAGTAGGTAATCAGATATTATACAACACACAGCCTCATGTCAGCTAATCTCAGTGGGCTCCATGAGGAATGATGTAAGTGTCGTCTATGGAAACAAACCGAGCGTATTGCACATGGGTCTTTAAGAAAGCTCACTCAAGTGACTGAATAACTTACAGTAGTTAATGAGGGAACAGAAATGTCACCTCTCACTCTCAGTTAGATCATTTTGGCTTACAGCTACTATGCGCAGAGTGGAAATGCAACAGTGTTGCAGTGATCATCGCTCTGTACAAACACTTACTGCATAAATTATTGCACCACACGTGTTAAGTGTTCCCTGCACCAAACATTACACAGTAAATGAGATAAAGAAATGAGCACTGAGCAAACTCCCACTTGGCAAAACTCAGACATGGGGGCTGCGTGGCTGTAGTGAGAGGAAAAAAAGGGGGTCAAAGTTCAGTTTACTGTATTTGTATTTGTGTGTTCAGTCAGAAGGAAGTTAACTGAGAACAGCCAGTTTTTTTTAACGACAAGTGACTCTGCTTTCCACAATGCGGTGAGTCTATTGGGGCCACTCCACTGTGGCAAAGAAGGGGTGGGATTTGATATCGTCCACACCTCCCACACCTGCCCCCAGTCTCTCTGTCGGGTTGTACTGGAGCAGCTGCACAGGAGCACAAGACAGAAATTGAAGAGAAAAAACAAAAAAACATTAATGAAACAAACTAATAATTTAAATGACACAAATAAACCACATTATTCTGAAAGCCTTTCTCAACTACTGAGTTAAAAAAACAGTACATCTGACAGTTTCAAACTACCACTAGCTGTAGCTCTAGCCTATAAAAGTATAAGCACTGAATTGCATACGATGCACCCAAAAATACCTAAATCAAGACATCAGGCAGATCCAATAAATACAGTATACAGTCTGTATATGCTGTCACCTTGTAGGCACAGCCACACTGGATTACCATTAGCTTTATGCTACATTAAGCAGAGAAAAATCCAGGCTGATCACATTAATATATATCCAAAGATTACCAATTCTGAGGATTTGCAATTAGCTCTAAGATATTAGAGTGCCAGTGGTGCTATTAAGGACATGTCCATCATCAGTAGTATATGTTCATCTGCCATAATCTGTCTGACAAATGCATACTGTATATTCCTTATTATTTAATGACGTTACAGTGAGGCTTGGCTTTTTTAAAATATATTTGGAGACTTCACTGTTGTGTCATTGCACTTCTCAGAGATTACTAACATGTCTGGTGGAAAACATCAGTGAATGTCAACCCATTTCTTCCACTGTATTTGTTGCATACTAACCACTACCACTACTATAAGAAAGTATTAGTTGTTCTTCCTTTGTTCCTGGGAAAGCCCTACTCAACATCTGTTTAGGAGGGAAACCTAACTCTGTGTACAGCATTTAAGTTAGTAGTAATTACACTAGACTCTCACCTGCTCTAGCAGAGATCTGGCCTCATCCGAAACAGACTCGGGGATGTTGAGCGCTGTGTGACGACCGATTCCTGCTGGATGGCAGCGCAGCAGAGACTGTGCAGAGGGAAGGAGGAGTGGAAAGAAGAGAGGTAGATAACCATCATGTAAACACACAGAATATACGGACACCCGCAGAGCACAAGTCAATGTTAAAGCACCAGGACTGGACAAATAGGGAGGAGATCAGAGAGCGAGAGCACCTGAAACAACACTGATCACACCAACTGCAACAAGCTAATGATTTCAGCACTGTTGCTCTTTCTTGGAGCCGTCCCTCTGTGTGTGTCACATGAAGTGAAAATCACAGGAAAAAGAAAGAATGACAAAAACATTATTGTGTTTGGTTAGTTTGTTCTTCGCTTACACAGAGAAAGCTTCCTGGAAGGGACAGCATCTCATCACCGGTAAATGCGAAACATTTTTTTATGTTTTGAGAGGTAAAACCTGATCAGGTCAAATTGTCAGTTCACTCAGAGGAAAATAAAACAAACCTAATCCTGCAAGTGAGAAAAAGTAAGCAGTAAGACCTCCAAATGCTTTCCTAACCACAGAATATAGCCCAATTGTTGAAATAATTGACAATAATGACTGTAATCGCTGCTTGTTGTAAAAGCACTTTTCTCAGTGCATCTTCACTGACAGGCTGGAAATGCTAGAACAAAATGTGTGCACCAAGCAAAAGCCTTAAACTGTGTGTGTTTGTATTGTGGGGGGGACCCTGTGTGTTTTTTCCATCAGTTAGGTCGGTTGGCTCTCTCTCTCTCTCTCCTGATACGTGCTGCAGGAGTTCTGGCTGCGTTCCTAGCCGCAGTCAAGACTGCTCCAGGCAAGATCTTATCCTGCAAGGATCAAGAGACACTATGTGTGCCTGTGTGAGTGTATGCTTGCCAGGACTGTACCAAGACATAATCATCAAAGGAGACATCTGTGTCACTCAGTTTGCTTTTTGTTTATTTATTTGTTTTGGGATTTTTTTCTTTTTTTTACCCAGGTAAGTAGTTGTTTATTGTTCCAACACAATGGCCCTAACCTAACACCCCGACTCATGTCTGAGCCACTGAAAAGAAGCGCTGATGGCTGATATGAAAATGTGCCCACTGGCAATCAGTTAGAATTTATTCAAATTTAATAGACAATGAAAAATTGAAGGGACGCTCTGCACCTGCACTGGGCGTTTGCGCTTGCATCCGTGTGCGAATTTGTCCTTCAAGAGAGCAGCAAGTTATAATTAGTATGTGTTTGTGTACATGCATAACAGCTATAAATGTATCGGTTATCTTCAAAACAAAAGGCTCTGAGATTCTCCCCTTTCTCCCAAGCCGGTCTTAAAAGATGGTCCCCTCTGATCCTGGACCAGCCGAGCTGCAGCACCTTGAGAGCTGCCCTGGTCTTCACCTTCCACGGCGATCTAAGGTCGGTGTGCTCCAAGCCCAGCGCTGCTCTAGGAGCCAGCAAAGAGGCCCGGGGAGAGCTGACCCCATGGCCCAGCAGATGGAGCTCAGGCTGGGGGAGAAAGTCACACCGACACCCCTGGCACTCCCTGAGAACCAGAGTAAGAGACTGCAGCCAAGACGCACCTCACACAAACACGCACACACCAAAACAACAACCTCCACCTACTCAAACACATACAGACACGCGCGCAGAATCACACACAACCTGGCACGACCATAAAGAGTGTGAGAGAGTTGAAAGCCAAGACACCTACAGACATCCCACAACACCTTCGCAACAAAGATAAAAAAACAAAACAAAACAAAACAGTTTTTGTACTTTTTGACTCACCATGCCTGTCAGGAGTTCAAACAGGATGGCGCCCAAACTCCACCAATCACACGATGCCGTCTCCTCACCAATACCTCCCACCTCTGAAGCGAGAGCGAGAGGAGAGAGACAGAAATGATCAATAAATTAAAAAGCAGAGAAATCATCTGTGCGTGGGAGAAGAACCCAGGTAGCAATAATAAACTAGTGACAAATGTGAAGTCGGGATATGATCAAGCATACAGACGTGGAGTCGTTGATCTTAAGCCTACGATAAACTTTAAGGATCTTGCTTTTGTGCCACCGTTTCAGAGTAACAACTTGGATTAATATTTTGCTGAATTGTTGCAATCAATTCAAAATGAGCACAAAAACGTGGCCACACTCACACACAAAGTGTGTGTCTCATAAAAGGGTGATTTGCATAATAAAAAGCAGTTAAATTGAGGAAACCGTCTGTGCTGCAACTTCACGCCATCTGCATGACCTGACCTCAAACACAAACACACACACTCATGCAACACACAGACACTCAGGCAGCACATACACACACACACAAATCAAGAAAGACAAAGCAGGAACACTTGAGGAAAAAAAATAGTAAAACATGTTGTTCATTTTTCTTTACTCCCACATTTTCCTTTAGTTGAGCTCAGGGCTAAAACTAATGACATCAGCTTGTTTGAAGAAAAAATTCTTCATTCAAGTATTGTTTTGCTCCGTAAAGTGTCAGAAACTAGTTTCCTATTTTACTTACATCCCAAAATTATGTATTTTGTTCAAAAACCTGACAGAAATAACTCTGACTTACAACCCATCTGGCAGGCTCCGCAGCATAAGTCTAACTAAGACACAGAGAACAAGACTGACACTTGTTTGCAAAAGTCAAGCGTGTACGGCAGCTCCATTGGGTACCAGATGGCCTCTTGTGCCGCTTAGTGTCCCTCTCCTCTCCTGTCCAGAGGGAGGGGGTCTGGTCGCCCACTGGGCCGGGACCCAGGGTCACGGCTGTGTGCGCCCAGGGACCTGGCTCCTCAGCTGGAGGAGCATATTAGACAAAGACCCCTCGTCTCCTGGAGGCTGCTGAGAACTCCAGGGGACTGTGCAGCTCTCTTGCAGCCAAGGTTAGAGAGGGCTATGATACGACTTGCATGTTTCATATACTCACAAACACACACACACACACACACGCGGCCAACTGAGCAACCAGTCTTCAGGGCTCCCCAGGACTACTGTTTTGACAGCCAAGGAGAGAAGATCGTCATTGAACGGACCAGTGATACCTGTGTAGTTATGAGCTGGAGGGAAAATACTGGACACACACACACACACACACGCGTACGTCTCAGAGCAAGGTCGATGTCATCACAATGGATTAATGTCTAAGGAGCTGCAGGGAGAGTACAGTGGAGCTGGCTACACTTACCGCTCTGTCAGAGCGAGGCAGGAGAAAGGGAGATGCAGAAAGAGAGGAGAGGATGGGAGAATTAACTGCATCCACAGGCCATGGGTCGTGCAAAGCCCAGTGTTACAGTGTGCTACACAATGTGCACATTTTCCACACTGAGTATACTTAAACTAACTTTGCATTGTATTTCTTCAACAGTTCAAAGAAGGAAAAAAAAAAACACACGAGAATTCTAAGACAACAAAGGGATACAGACAAGTTCGGCTCCAACGCGACAACAATACAGTGTGTTCACCTCGTGGCCTCTTCTTCTTCCCTTTCCCCTCAACAATGAAGTTCCCTCCTACTTTGTATCTTAATCACACTTCATCTCCTCCCTCCTGGGGGCCATAAGGAACTTTCTCTCTTCTCCTCTCGGTCTGACTTCCCTAAAAACTTAACCGACAGTCATTACCAAAAGAGGAAGTCAAGTATATGCAGGTAGGAAGTAAGGAAGGATTGATGTTTGCTGTTCCAAGGCAAGGCAAGGCGAGCATTGTGTGCAAAGGATCTCTCGACAATTTAAAACAAAGAGATTTACACAAGACATACAAGGTATAAATACATTTGTATAAAAAGATTCTAATATAAAAAGATACGATGAAACCACAAAGAGACTGTGAATAAACTTAAACTAAAGAAAAGAAAAAAGCCAAGACTCTACACCATGCATGAATGGAATCTCTGGATTAAGAAAGAACTTTAGATCAACATGAACATCTACAAATATACACACACTTGTCAACTTTTGACCAGTGTCCAGTTTTGCCTGCAATCGCAATGATAAACTAATTGAAAACTCCTAATCACTTGTAAGTTGGGCCAAGCAGATAAAATCCTTTCATGTCTTTAACTCTTTAACTAATCTGACTAACAAGCAAACAAACCTTAGGATGTCTTTCTGGGAGTTCCTTTCTCAAGGTATCGAGCGCACAAACTGATCTACTGACGTTTGCGACTACCATTAATTCATTTAACATTGAAAAAAAAGGATGTCTTATTTTTTGCGCTTGATATTGAAATGAACTGACTGTGCCATTTAGTAAATCTGACCCTTAATTTTATGATGACATGGGTCCAAAGCCCTGTCCAACATTTGGAACCAGTAGCTGTGAAGTACAAACAACTCTGAATTGATTTGTAGTGAAGGTTTCTTCTAATTAGACAAGATGACTCAAATGTTGCCAGTAAAATGACCCCATATCATAACAAATACACCAGATCACCTCCACTCTAGGGGGGTAGGGGGTGAAATTTTTTCCCATCTGCATGTATATGTATAGCCTCCCAGCCTGGGGAAACATTAGCAGCTGAATTATTTGACACACATAAAAAATGTGTGAACTGGACTAATGACAGTGTCACTCAGAATCTGGTCTTTCATCTGACTTGTTAGAGTGACATACCAAGATAAGGTAATTCATGATATAATCTAGAGGTGACTGGTCGATAAATTTGCAGTTGCCTTAATGTAGCTCAGAGTTCCTGTCCACATCAAGATTCCTGGCATATTTACAAGCAGAGTAAACACACTGAAATGTAAAGCAGAAGTACTTTAAGGCTTCAGGGTACATGTTCTTCTTTGTATAACCTTTCAAAAAATAATGAGATGATGGCTCGGTGTCAAAAGGAGAACTAAACTGTAACTTCAATCAGATCAGGCGTGGCTGAGCAGGTAAAAGGATTTTAAAAAAACAAAAACAAAAACAATAAAACAAACAGTGGTTATGATGATCGTATCCTCAGGAACTGCCTTGTCACCTCAGAGAGGAAGAATATTTAATTTCCCTTTTCTTAGAAATCGAAGACAATCGGTTTTGGCTGTGCTTCCTTCTCGGCAGAACAATAAACAATTCCCATTTCTGCTCAAATTAGGTCGTGTTCGCGCAAAGGCGTTTTTTGGGTTTTTTTTTTTTTTCTTACCAGGAACAAAATATTAGCCATCTGATGTTTATCAGTAATGAAAAAAATGGTGAGAAAATAAATAAGCAGAAGTGCTGGACAAACGGATTCATGCCCTGCTGCCGATGCATTTTCCAAGAACACTCCTGTGTTTTTTTGGGTGTGAATATGTGTTATTTAAAAACATGTTTCTCTCCTTCTGACATACGCACACACACACACAGTCACAGCAGGCCCCCTGCTAGCTTTCTGGCAAACAGTCATAAATCTGTCATCAGCAATGAAGCCATTGCATGAGTTGACCCTGTCTGGATAAACAGCAATGCATAACAAGGGCAGGAGACACACACACACACACACACACACACACACACACACACACACACACACACGTACGTAACTGTGTTCACATACATCTAAAGACATATGCATGTTCATGATGTAGAAGTCTTCTGGTGTGACATAAATACATAAACAAAGTGTGTGACAGCTTCTACATTTTAATGTGTGTTTATGGATGAATTTTAAATAAAGAGGCAGAACGAGACACTAGAAAGAGAGAGAAAGTTGCCAGCGTTTGAGTAGGACAGTCGATATATGTCGAAGCGGTCTTTTCATTTAACAGCAGCGTAACACACCCCCTGTTGGCAGCTAAAATGCATTACATCCTCAAATTCACATGGGATCAACTTGTTTGACTAACTAGACCCTTCACACTTAGGCCGAGTTGGGTTCAGTTTCAGCTCAGTTCACAGGCACAGCCCTTTATCAAAAGCATGTCACAGTTTCTTCCCGGTCACATTTTGTCATAAAATGTTTTTGATGCTACGGCATGAATTACACTAATGTGAGCCAAACACATTATTGTTTCAGGGGGAACTGCAGTTGGTTTACATAAAGTAAAGGTGTCATTATGTTGCCGTCTCCTGCTCCTCTTACCATTGACAGACACTCTCAAGGATGGGTTATACCTGTGACTGTCATTAAACTAAAAACTGTCAATTTTGGTTTAATTGACACATTTTTATGTCATTTTAAATTAAATATATTTATGGTTCTGACCAAATATGATACATGAGGATAGAGCTTAAAAAGCTTGCGTAAAATACTTCTATCTTTTAATGAGGCTAAATTTACTGGATAAGCATCATCCGCATATTACAGTGTAGTCATCAACCACGCATTTGAGACTAGTGTAAAAATGACCACTGCTTACAATAACTGAAGAAAAATAAATAAACATGTGGGATGTCTTTGCTCACCATTTAAGAGTTTAAGCTAGCTTCCACATCACTCACAACACGTCTCAAAATGTATGCACTTCTATTAGTAAGCTGTTAAACAAGCTGCTGCCAAGGGAATAAAAATGAACACTTTGGATATTAAAGAGAGCATTTGTTGCTTTCAGATTTATTACAAAAGTGAGACACTGTACGTTCTAGACAAAAGGAGGATTTAAATCTGAAGTGACCTTCCTGACTTGAGCGAGAGGATGAATATGAAAGAATAGCTAAATATAAGTGTGTGGGAGAGTGAATGGGTGTGAGGGTCATTGTGCGTGTCTCAGAATGCATCCAGTGTTTTCAACTAGCCGCTAAAACATTTTGAGAAGATTAAACACATCACGCACACTCTGCCCGACAGCCTTAGTGTGAAGCCACCTGCTTAAAGAACCAATACATTAGACAGCACACATACATGTACAAATGCCCAACCACGCACGCTGAAGTGCTAAGTAGGGACTCCGTGCTGTAGTCTAGCACCAGTTTGTTTTAGGCAGCTTTTAAACAGCATGCCAGAGCTGCCACAAGCCGACCGGGCCTGTAATACAGTTGACTGCTGCACAACAGCGCACTCTACAGGACATCAGAACAACTACAACGAGATTCAGCAACTCACATTTGTAGAGGAAGAGTTAAAAATGAATGGTGTTTCTTATTTATCCTTAATATACTGACCAATTAGAAAGGTAAATAAAATGTATAGGAAGTATTTTTAAACCCATAAAAGATTTATGCACATTTATTTTATTTTGTTAGTTTTTCAATGCTTCATATTTCATTAGTTTATATAAAAATGTATTATGGTGGTGCGAATTAACAAAAGTGAGCATATAATTAACTGCAAATATACCCACTAAATGATAAAACTAAAGAAATCAATAGAAAAATGTACTGAAATCTTTGCATATGTCTCACCTGGTGCACAGTACATATTGGCAATGGCCTCTTTGTCACAGGATTCCTCCACATCACTCCAGCTGCAGAAGTAGGTAAGCTGAACGTGACCTAAGATGAGAAGAAAAGACAGAAAGCGTTCAGCTTGGAGTCTGTTAAACATCAATCTGTTGCTCTGCCTCTCATCAAACCCACACAGTCAAGTGTCACCCAGACACTCAACTTTTCAAATTGTTCACCCCACATTTAAAGCACTTCCTTCCTCCATTCCTTTCTGCCGCTCTACATCCCTCTGTGAACTTTTCAAGCACACAGCCCCAGCGATTACTCCTGTTTAGCGGGTACCCGTTAACGCTATCATTAGAACTAATGGTGTCATTAGGTAGCCGTGGCCATTAGCCTGGGCTAGCCAGACTGATGCACCACACTAGGCCGTTGATGGGCCCTTTAGAACAATAATTACCACCAGGGAGACGAAAACAGCCACTCAGCTAATTAGATGCTTGTTGATAACGAGGTGGAGAGAGATGATTGTAGGACGACAAAAGAAGAAGTTGAGGGGGAATCTGTGACCTCATGGTAAAACAACGCTTTCGCTTCTCAGAGAGACTTCATTCTGCTAAACAGATTAGATCACGGCTGACTGATGAAGGCTGTGGACTGTATCTTTACAATGCAAGTTATCCAGTTTGGGAGGGGAAAAAAGGGCAAATTAAAGATAACAACTGTTATATACAGTAGCTGCTTCATGGTGATTTATTTATCTCTTTTTAAACCTGGTTTTGTCCAGCTTCTGGTAGATTTAATCAAGATTAGATTAATCAAGTGCGCATTTAATTTTCATATTAACTGTTAAAGGTTTAAATTGCTTCACTGGTTTCTTGTATTAGTGCATTTTATTGTTTCATGTATAAAAGTCCTTAACATACATGTTACCATGTACCCAGTAATTCACCAAAAAGTGACAGGAATGATGACTTGGGGTAGCTGTTACCAAGGTTGGACCAGTTTGGTAAACCAGACTAAATATTAACATTCTGTCATTAAACTGCATATTCTTCTTTCTTTCCTTATCAGACATAACTAAATATTAATTTTGATCTTATTCCCCAGATTTTTCAGGACTTATAAATGCCCAACAGAATAAAAACAAAACCCTTAACACAATTAAAAGGGTATGAACGAAAAAAAAAAAAGTCTAACCTTGGTGGTCAAGCAGGATGTTATTGGGATTTAGGTCCCGGCAGATGATCCCTTCTTGGTGCAGAGAATCCAAGGCTGTCACCATCTCTACTGCCCAGCATCGTACAAACTCCTCCGGGATACGAGCTTGGGAAGCAGCCAACGACAGCTTGTCCAGCTCGGCAAACAGCCGGGATACTTCTTTATCAAATTCGCTACCACCTGTATTACTAATAACTCTTGATGATTCGTCATCAAGTCCTAATAAATTCTCAACCGCTCCACAGGCCTCTGTGCCATTTGTGGCCGTGTCAGAGCCTGTGCTGTTTGGAACCAAGTCTGTGTTTACTCTTGCACTGGGCTCTAGTTTCTCACTATGAGAGTCAGTGTCTGGAATGCCTGTGTCAAGAGGGAGGTCATTATTTTGGCGTTCAGGGTGGATAAACATTTTGTCAGAAGCCTCTTGTCCCAATGCCAGACTGTAGTCATCCAAAAGCGAGTTGAATGGAGATGGAGATGCAACACTTGTGTCACAAGTTGCAGACGCTGTACATAAAGATGAAAGGTCCTGCTCCAGTGGCTGTTCCTCCTCTTCCTCAGGCTGAGTATGAAGCTGTAGGACATCAGGCTGGATGAACTTTTGAGGAGAGGCCGTGACTTCGAGGCCCAGACACACTCCTGAAGTCTCCAATTCCTCCTGTAAAGAGTCTGCAGTCCCGCTCACTACAGGGAGGTTCACCAAAAGATCTGGTGGATGCCCCTCATCCTCCACTACTGCTTCTTTAAATGAGATCACTGGCACTGACTCATTGGAGGCTTTATCACTACAGTCCAACCCCCAAAGATCCAACCCAGGACCTTTGACCTCCTGAGCCAGCTCTGGAAGATCCTCAGTTACACCTGAGTCCAGGTCGGACGTAGAAAAGAAAGGGACTTGTTTATGAGAGGGACGCTGCTCTCCTAGTTCAAGGCACATCACCTCGCTTGCACTGTCTTTGCTATCGATACGAAAAAACTCCATTGGCGTGTTCTTGGACTCATCCAAAGACAGAGGCACAGTGGGGGAACGTAAAGGACTAAAGACTTCATTGTGATCCTGTCCCTCCCCACGGTTTTGATCGCTGTCTTGGGCATTACCGCTTTTATCAGACAACTCACTGAAGAAGCCAAGCTCCTGAGAACTGATTGGTGAAGAAAGGCTTTCATTGCTGAGAAGTGAGCGGCTACGTGATGATGTGGTGGTCGTTGCATTAGGTACCTCTAATGACAGCATTTCCTGCTCGCTCTTCTCTTCCTCCTCCTGCAGTGCATCCGGTTCTACCTTCTCCTGTTCATACTCATTGCAAAGGGTCAAATAGCTGTTGGTGCACTCTTCTTCAGAAGTGGCTCCAGAGTCAGTTTGCTCCACAAGCCTGGGAGGAAGAACGCTTTTAAGAGGAGAAAAGAGGCTCTCGGGTTCCTTCTGTAGCCCAGAGACAGACTCTGAATCAGCAACAGGCACCGAACCACAGCTGGCTGAATCTACATCCAGCTGTGGCATGGTATGTTGAGGAGAGCGCACCGCGGCTGTGTGGCTCTTCTGGATGAAAGGGATGTCAAAGCTGTCCTCTGGGCTGGAGTTATGCATGTACTTTCCAATGTGAGACCACAGTTTCCCACCTGAAAGAAGCAGAGCATTAAAAATGAATTAAAAAGAAAACAGTGCACAATATGGGGAAAACCAGAGGTATCAGAAGTAGAACTTAGGGAGCAGACAGAAAAAAATAAGCCAATATTAGCTAGATGATCACTTTCCTGTTTTTCTTTGTGACTATTATCATGAACACATAATCTTGTTCCTAGGAAACAGTTTTCTTTATCTAAAACGTTTCTGCTCCAGTGTTAACAATAACAGCTTATCTTCCTGTAGACCAGAGGTCCCCAACCACTGGGCTGAGGACCGCTACCAGGCCGCAAAGAAAGAAGAAAATTGTTTAAAATTGTATGTATTTTATTTTTTATTAGTTTTCTAGATATTTTTACTTTTCAAAACAATGCCACTTTCGAGTTGGACTTCACTCCTGCACTTAACTTAGTTCTGTTCCCCCCCCCCATGCATCAGTAACTCTGAAAGCTAACCCTCACAAAAAGCTGGGGACAATGGAAAGAAAACTGCATTTAAAAGAAAATGTCAAGAATCCCATTTAAATTGCGGCTTCAGGTGCAACTTTCGCAGCAGGTGATTCACACGCTCCACATCTACTCTGTATAATACTGCCCAGATAGCTAATGAAGCCATGAAACAAGCTCTGGGCTCCCACTGATTCTTCATTATGGCGAGTTGGTATTGATGTGATAATCATGTAATAATTATTGACAGTGCATAATATAAAGTGCAATAGTTATATTTACATTACAAGCTGCATCCCTCTAGTCCATGATAAAACAGGGGGCCACTGCTCTAGAGAACACATTACAGATCGTCTATGTGGAGAGGTCAGGTGACTAAGCTAACCTTTGCATCAAATTTCACATTGGATGTGAAACACCTTTGATTCTGCGCCTCTACATTCTTCTTCCATTCTTCACTTAAAATTTACTGGTACTTGTTAACTACTTAATTAATAACTGACTTAAGTACAACAAAGTATTGGCACACAGATGAGTTTGAGGATTTCTATGCAGGTAGAAATCCCCATTTTTTTGACACCATTTTTCAGATGTGCATCTCACTTTTCTGAATCTGAAAACACTACATCAAAAAAAAGTGGCTGCATACACACAGACATACTCACATACGTATCACACGCAGCTGTAGTGTAAGTAATTGGGAGCTAGCATCTGCTGTGTGCAATTAGAATGAATACGAAGTTCACAGTGATGATAATGATAGCAGGGCAGCTCGATGGCTTAGAAAGTAAAACCATCCACATGTTGTTTTGTCCAATGTCACTCAGGTCACTGCCTCTTTCCGTCTGCCTGTCTATCCTTATTCAGCCTATCAACTACCTCCATGGTAGAAAAAAACTGAATACTATAAAAGCAGGACTACTACGGGATTTTTCCGTGTAACAGAAGTGGATCATAATGAGTGAAACGGTTTCTGATTGGCTTTATCAAATCCTGCTGAACATCCCCATATGAAATTCAATACTGTCCACTAATATTAGCGCAGGATGGTTATGGCGTACACCAGATTGGATAGGTTACAGGGCGTTAAAAAATATGGCTGCCATTCATAGTATGCACTCACCCACGCACACAGTCTACACACATATCCTAGAGTGAGTGGGATGTAAGGATGCCCAGGTGTTGGCATAGCTAATGAAGCATGGCGCCACCTGGTATTCAGAATAATGACCTGTGACACACACCCATCTCTATCAAACATCTGTCTGGAACAAGGGCACAGAGAGGGGCAGGAGACCGGAGAGTCAGGAGAAGGAGGGGAAAAGAGAGGTGGAGGTAAAGAAGACAAATGAGGGAAGATGAAAACAGATGAGACTGAAATGTGTCCCTTACCTTCGGCATACTGCAGCAGAAGAAAAACTGTGTCTTCGGAGACAACAAACTTTCTCAGCTGCACCATGTGGGGCACAGAGTGAGGCATGACGTTCGTCTTCGTCCGCCCACAGTCACTGCTTTTCCTCAAACCCTGCAATAAAAAAAAAAGATGAGAGGTGAGTCATTAAAGGGAACATATGCACTGATTCAAATAACAAGCATTTAAGTAGAAGATAAGAAAAGAGTGTGCATGACTAGGAGGAAAAAAAAAATGTGGCAAAGGAGAAACTTCCCATTAACCAAGTGCTAGTTATGCCCTGTGGCAACCCAAAGTCACTGGATTCATCAAGCTACATACTGCACAAGAGCTGCACAAATCTATCAGCGCTACATGTAAAGTTCACATTGGGTGTGAGAGTGTGTATGCATGCATGCATGTGTGCGCACGCGTGTGTGTAGTCATTTATGCCTGCGCGGTGCGTTGGCATCTGGCACACGTCTCACACCTGAGAGCAGAGGAGCTGACAGGGACAGGCCCATTAGAATCAATTACACCAGTCACACACAGGGGCTTCTGGCACACTTCACACTTACAGTCAGGACGACGAGGATGCAGGGCAAAAAACCCACACCACAACATAACACGCACACACACACACACACACACACACTAGACTTACTTTCAGGATGAAAGTCTCTTGTGTTCTCTTGTCCATGACCAGAAGAACCTGCGATAGAAGAGTACCATTAATTGCAGGACATGAAGAGACACATGCAGACTAAGATGATGTAGTGGTTATGTCCTCCAAAGCAGTTTTTTTTTTTTTTTTTTTTTTTTTTTTAAATGACCGGGTCAGGACACACATAAGGTTTACCGAGAGATTAATGCAGGCCCCTAAATTACACTAAATTGACACTACTATGTCAGATCCTGTTGTCCTGACCAAACTGTAGTCTCAGCGATATTATACAGAAAAACAAGAATCACCAGAGCTTTAAAGGATAATAAAAGAGCTAAATATTCTTGGAAATATTCTAGCAAATCTGGCCATTCCTCAGTCCTTAAAAGACACTCAGAACAAAGTGAGAGTCATTTATAACTCTGTTTATATACAAGACTGAGCATCAATTTTAGAGAACATGTGTTGTCTAAAAAAATGTCACCACAGAGCTACGCAATTTGTCATGACAGAGGCAGTAATTACTAGCAGTGTCATCACTAAACTGTCAGATGTCAACAGAAAGGGAAAGCAAATCCCCCCCCCCCTTTCATTTCCCTGTTCTTTTTAACTCCTTCCCCCTTTTTCCTTTCTGAGATCTTCATTTTCTCCCTTCTCCCTCATTCCTCTCTGACATCTCCATCGCTCGTTTACTCCCTCCCTGTCTCAGGGGAGAGCTTGAGCATATGTGTACGACCCAGTGTGTGTGTGTGTAGTGCATGTGTATGTTTTGAGAGTGCGTTCTCTCCATGTGACCCTGACTGGGACCAAACAGGTGCAGGCTAAATGGATATGAATGGAGCAGTGAGTAAACAGAGTGGCGGTGCTAGCCAGGGTGCTAATATAATTAAGAAACAAACATCAGGGAAGGGGGGAGATAGATAGGAGGGGTGGGTGAGGCAGTGCTGGTGGGGGCAGCAGGGTGAGGACCTCTCTCCATCTGTCCCCGCTGTCCCCATTTAAAGTAAAAGGAGGAAGGAGGAGGGGGTGGAAATGGATAAGAGGAAAGAAAACACCACTGCTGGATAACTTCATCTTTGATTGAGTTTTTTTTGTTTTAATGCCTCAAAGACTTCTGACATGTTGTGTATTTTGAGTGCACCTCAGTCGAGTTATACATGTTGGTATTGTGTCAACGTTTTCCTTAGGGTTTGTTGTTGTGTGTGCGTGCGTGTGTGTGAGTGAGTGTGTAGGATGAGCATCATTGATTCAGTGTTGTGTGTCGCTCTCTGAGCTGCTTGCCAAGTCATTTCATGGCTGAGTGGAGAAGTTGCTTCGCCGGCAGCTGGTTGAGAGGACCAGCAACCCAAACTGACCTTGTGGTAGTCATAACTGACGCTAAACATACACACACTCAGCCCTTACCATACATCCAGTAAATCTACTGCGTTTTATTACCCCTGATAAAAGAGATGGTCAAAGAAGTAAAGGACACACAAGGAAGAGAATTTCTGGAGTTGGATAACATCCATATTCTGGGTCGAAGTCATCATTAAATTAACGAATGTCTGCTAGCCCTGAGTGTAATTATTTTGTGAGAATTCTGCTATTAAATCACATGAAATGAAATGTGTTTTCATTAAAGATTTACTTGGTAGAAAAAAGGCAAACTGGTGATTGGGTGAATGAAACAACACTTAAATGAAGTCATACAGTCTGCTTGGAGGATGCAACTCTTGTAAATTGAAAGCATACCTTATCTATGACCCCTAACACCCTGTAAGCTCTCAGCTCCTCAGATGGACTCTGCTGCCCTCCTCTGTTCAAAGAAGAGCAGCACTGTACCCCAAAAGCCTTGAAAAGAAAAACCTTTCAGTGTTTCATATATATGCAATTAAATCATTCATTCAAAAAGATAATCTTCTTTCCTTTAATCATTTAATCAATTCATTCTCAAACTTATGTTTTCACTGCAGTGCGTGTGACGAACCTGGTAGATGCATGCATATAAAGAACATTTGTGTAATACAATACAGAAAGCCTATGAACCAGCATTTCACTCCCACTCACCACTGTTTGTGTTGACCCTTGACCCATGTTGCTTCTCAGATACTGACTAGATATTTGCTCTGCACGCATCAGATATTCGGCAGTCTTCTTTTTCACGGCCTCTCGCCGTGTGGCACTTGGCTCACCTAAAGAAAAAAAAATGTAATTAATATTTTTTTTTAAACAAAGCAGATGGAATAGAGTGGAGTCTATAGTTAAAAGCATAGAATTTAAATGGCTTACAAAGTAAAAATGATGCATTTATGCTTAATAGATCCTTTTTAAGGTACATTTATAGTGAAATTTTAACAAACTGAATTAAACACAATACTGTTTCTGCATTTCAACAACTGCCAGTCTACAACATCGAAGCAAGCTTTCTAGGTAAGTTCCTGAGCCCAAGTGTCACTCAACTTAAAACTACCATGAGACCATATAGAAAAGTTACTGAGCTCTTGGTCAAACTAACCTTGCACGCCTTGCAGCAGCAAGTCAACTCCACTGCGATAGTATGAAAAAGCTGCCTGGTAGTCCTGTTCCTTCTCCTTTTGGACAGCAAAACAAATGAGCTCACTGGCTTTGTCCAAGTAGTCTGAACTGACGTCCTTAAGGTTGCCGCCAGTGGATTTTTTCAGACTGCTGGGGAAGAGCGGTGCTCGACCTGGCCAGCTGACCTCTGGGTTAGGGGCTGAGGAGGCAGGGACCGGGGCAGGTGATGGAGTGCGACGTACATGCAGGGAGGGCAAGCGAGGGCTGCAGCTGCTGCTAATGTTGGTGGCTCCCCCTTGTGGCTGGTTTGGGGAGGTGTGACCTGAGGCCATGCCATCATCCAACTCAGCCAAAGAGTCTGTGTCCACCGCAAGGGAGGTCAAGTCGCTGTCACTGGATGGGCCTAGGAATAACAGGAATCCCGCGGTCATAACGGACAGCTACAAACATAAACCTTTAACAAAACTACATCATCATCATCATCTCCCTCTCTTTAGGGGTCGCCACAGTAGATCACCTGTCTCAATCTCACCCCATCCCTAGTATCCTCCTCTGTATGTCCTTCTTCACTACATCCAACCCTCTTTGTGGTCTTCCTGTTTTCCTCCTGCCTGGCAGCCCTATATTGATCGTCCAAAATTTCCACTATTCCTTCTCTGCACATGTTCAAACCATCTCAGCTGTTCCTCTCAAGTACTCATTTCTAATCATGTCTCTTCTGGTCACTACCATCTTGTAAATCTTTAGTTTCACTCTTCTGTCACAAATCACCCATGCCCACCCTCTTGACTCTTTTTTGCACTCACCATTTATTAGATCCACATACATCCCAAAATATTTAAAGTGTGCGCATGTTTATTGTACATACCTCCATACTCTGATGTGAGAGTCAAATCTTCTGCCCCACTGATATCTCTCTGAACTGAAAAACACATCCAGACATCGCAAAGCAAGTTTGAATTAGCACCTATTAATCAGCACCTAAGCTGAAAGGAAGACTAATAACAGGAAAGTCATTCTGTGTGCAACCCTACCATCAGAGCTACAGTCTGATAGAGTGTCAGCCAGGAACTCAGAAAAGGGCTCCGCTGGTCCAATGAGCTCTGAGCCGTCGTGGACCTCACCACCCTGGAAAATAAAAAATACTTCAGTCAAAAGTCTTTTTGCGATTATTTTTGTGTTTCTGTCAATGTGTATTAGAATACCTTGAAGAAATCTTGGATATGCTGGCTATTGTAAAGAGCAGGGATATTAGCTGAGAACTGCAGGAGATCCTCAGAGCACTGTCTTCTTTCCTCAATCACCGAGTCATCAAAACGACCTACAACAGGCACACACGGATGCAAAAAACATACATAAGTGATGCTTCCATTAAGCAAGTGATTATACTGTATTTATTATAACTAGTGCCTGCTTACAGTATAATAACACCAAGCTATCTGAAGTGGGCAAATCAATCTCTACAAAGCAGGGCTGCAACAATTCGTCGATATAATTGATGACGTTTTTTGTCTATGACATTTTATTCTCAACGCATCATGTTCTAAAACCATGCACTAAAGACATTACATATAAAAACACATGGAAAAATCTGGAAATCAGTTTTTGACACAACACCGGCACCCTGGAGCTGTGAGGTCGACTCTGAATGGGTCAGTTTTAAGCAGTTAAGTTAGTGCATTGCGTTAATGCCTTGTTTGTGTTCATGTTTGTACAGTAATGTTTATATTAGCTTACCAGTTGGAAACTTCTCATGGATGATGCTTGCTAAGCGAACACTGTTTCAGTTTTGTTGGCTAATAAGTGAAATGCGATAGAAAACCATTAAACAGCAGTAGCTACGCTGTCTCCTAGTTTGTTTCTCACATTAATATCAGCATTAAACAGTGTAATTGGCATTGATCACTACACCATCTGAGAAACTATTAAATAAAACCAAATTTTTGATTAGTAACGGTCTTTTCTAATTCTGTTTTGTTCAGCTTTCCTAGTATTAAGCAAAGGCGTATAGATGAGTTTGTCCTGAGAAGAGGTTCTTGCGCCTCTCAAATGACTGAAGTCATGACAGAGAGGATTCTCAGCATGATTATCAGCAGCTGGGGACATCATCTTAAAGATAACAGTCCAGACTATTTTCACTGCAATTGTGCATTCATGAACTGAATCATCTGTGAACTTTGGAATTTTTTAATTTGGACTGGAAAAAAATCTTTATGATTTAATTTAAAACTTTATTTAAACTTATGGACAGAAGCCATTTTAGTTTTCTATTTGCACATAACTTTTTTTTTTGCCAAAACACTATTAACACTTTAATTTGTATTACCTAATTTTTTATTTATTTCATTTTTATTCTCACGGATGTTCTCTTGAGTAATGTTTAAACACATTTGATTATTTTCAAAATCCTTTGTTTCCTGTGTCATTATTTTAATTTGCTGTGGGACGAGACAACAGGGTAACAGTGGAAATAAGAGTTATTGAAATAATCATTGACCGATTGTCTAATCAAAGAAAAATTGGCAGATTAGTTGACTAACAAATAATCTTTAGTTGCAGCCCTACTACAAAGTCTAACATTCACATTTTTCTTGTTCAAAATCTCAACAACTCAAAGATGAGGTACTGTAGGATCGAAAGAAATCTCACAGAAGAACAAAACTGTAGAGGAGTAATTCTGTCAATCAAGACAAGCTTTCACTCTGGATAATTTTAGGGCAAATGTGTGACACAGGGGAATAGAGAGAGTCATCTTCTTACCAAAGACCTTGGCCTTAGCAAAGGGAGGAAACAGCTCTGATTGGCCACATGCATTCTTGTGCAGCTGCCAGAGATTCTGATGGAGTTTCCGGAAATCACTGTATCTCTTCCACACAGTTATCTACAGAAAGACAGACACACAAGACACGGATAAATCAATCATTTGAGGTTTAAAGATCTATCTACCTTTAATTAAATGGATTATCAATTTTGTTGACTATTAAATCACTGCTATCTTGTTAAACTCAAAAACAGCTAACATAACAACCAGAGTACTCCACAGCCTTAAACTCCGGAGATTTTTACCTTATGTGACTGCTACTAGGCCAAAACATAAATCAATGTAGTCCACATTTCACTGTCATCTTGTGTTTCAAAACTTAAAATACAAGCCACAACAACCAGAATGAAGCAGTTATTTAGTGGAATAAAGAAAAGCATAATGGCCACATATTGAGATGCTACTGTGGTGTGCGGAAATTTTAGGGATTGGCCTAGTTTTTCCCCACACCATCCAGCAGCCATCCTCCAAACAGGAAGATTACTCAGTAATGGAGGTATGTGTGTTTCTGGCAAAACATCTCTCTGTCTCTTAGAAACACATACAGTAATTGACATCATGCCTGTTGCATTAGCACTGGTTGTGGGCTAAACTGCATTCCTCAGTGTGTTTGAAATGTAAGACAGCATGCATGCACAACACAGACAAGTAGGGTTGGTTAAATGCTCTGTAAAACCGTGTATAATGAGCAAAATAATTGATAAGTAATTTCGGTTGATTTCTGTCCATACCAAGGCATATACAGATAGTAAGCATTTAGATTAAAATAAATAGTGCAATAAATAGATATGAAGTTTCCAGGTGTAGGCCTAATTATTTGTAAACTACATTTCACAATATTTCTGGTTAAAAGAGCTAAGTTTTGGTTTACAAGATATAATGTGTAAAGAAGCCGTAAAGCCAGATTCTGAAATTCATGAATCAAAACGAGTAAAACTAAATATCTGAAACTGAAATATCTCCTTGCCATTATTTGTGGATGAGAAATACAGAACCCCCTGTCTTGGTATTTCTCAGTTGTCAAAGGTAAAGAAGCATTGACCACTCAAAAAATGGATTAAAAAAAAAGCTGCATGTCTTACCTCTTGGACATCCTCTGGGTTCTTCCTGGAGATTATCTGTGTGAAAGAGGGAGAAGAGAAAATCCATGTGAGTGATCCCTGTCTCTTGCTAGAACAACTTCCTTGCAGGGCTGTCACAAGTATGAGCAGAGACAAGGCTCTGAGTGTCACAATGATGGCATTATGTACAGTGACGGAAGTCTTGAGTGTTAGAACGAGACATCACCCAGAGTCATAACAAGGACAGCAGTCAGACAAAGACACTCAGCCTGCCCAAGTCCAGTTTTTACAATGGGAATGTAGCAATGTGATCGCATAAGTGCTGATTAATAATCAGATAAATTCAATCATCAGTAGGCACGCTGCTCTACACATCTCACCCTATTCCTAGCATCCTCCTGTCACACTAACCCTCTGCATGTCCTCGTTCACTACATCCATTAATTTTTTCTGTGGTTTTCCTATTTTATTCCTGCCTGGTAGTTCCAAATTAAACACCCTTTGCCCAATATATCCACTATCCTTTCTCTGCATAAGTACAAACCATTTCAGCCTTGCCTCCAAACAAACCAAGCTAGTCAGTCCCCGTGATATAATCATTTCTAATCTTGTCCATCCTGGTCACTCCCAATGAAAATGTTAACATCGTCAGCTCTGCCACCTCCAGTTCCGCCTTCTCTCTTTTTGCCAATTCCACAGTCTCCAAACCAAACCTCCAACTTTCTAAACCTTCCCTTTGACTTTTACTGCTGTCCTCCTGTCAGAAATCTCCACTGGCACTCATCTCCACCCACTCCACCCAGCCTGCACTCAGATGCTTAGATGGTTGACCCCAGGTATTTAAACTCATCCACCTTTACGAACTCTGCACCTTGCAGCTTCACTGTTACACTCGCCGCCTCCTCATTCGTACACACGTATTGTGTTTTGATTATGCTCAACATGCGGATCATAAAGTACTTCATCTTTAACATCCATTTTAACACAGAAGTGTTAAATAGTTTTATTAGCTGAAAATGTAGCGAAAAAAAGAACGAGTTGCCACCTCCTGATTATCTGTGTATCACAACACTATATATAACATTAACTTAGTTGCTTAGCATCAAACCATTAACACCCGGGTTAACTCTGGGTCACATTCAATTCGCCTCAAATCGATAGTGTAAGTTAGCAAATAGAAAGCATGTATTTTGAAACAAGAGAGGGTATGAATGTGCCCATTAGCTACACATATGTTCTCAAAAGCTGTCGCCACTTTTAATTCACCGCCACCCGGTTAACCTAACGTTTTTATTTGGGTCCCTTTATAATCATAACAGCTTGGCTAACACTGCTAGCTATTGACACCTAGCATTAGCCTAGCCTTCCCAGTGCTCATCGTCTATTTACTTACCCTTGCAGTGACTTTGTACACAGTGTAGCCTTTCTGGTGCTTCTTGGGATCTGTAACAGTATAAAACCGAGCAAGTTCTCCTCTGTCTCGCTGCGATATCATTCTGATATTGACAACATTGCCGAAGCTACCAGCCGGTTAGCCGTACACATTCATTCTCTGACTGCACAGTCAGTAACATGTAGGCAAATAAATCAGAGCGCCCCCTTTAGGAAAGCAACTGAACTGTAATCTTTGTCTACGGGAATGGCAGTTCAATTTGCTACCGGTGCATTTCTTAATTACGTGAGTGATCAGATTTGTTTTAAACACAGAAATTAACAATTAGACATTAAATCAATAGAATTTAAATCAATCAATCAATCAATTTAAATCAATAGAATCACCAAACAGAAAGTCATTTTTTGTGCAACATGGGAAGCATATTATGTCATGTACACTTGATCTGTAATTAACTGTTAATCTTAACAACCAACATTTGGATTTAATAATACAGAAAGTTCTGATCTACTCAATTAGCAAATAGTAATGCAATAAAGGAAAAATAAATAAACTGCATTCATACTGAAAATCATGCAAACTTTTATTATTACCATTTTAGAAACAATAAATCTTTTTATTGCTGCTGTGGTAGAAACAGTATCCCAGCTTACAAACTGAAGTTGTGCTAACATAATATTACACTGGCTAAGTATTAATATGTGTAATGTAAATATCCATGTCCCTGTGCTTAGTATGAAAATCATTAAGGTGCTAAAGAAAATGACTGTGATTAACATTTAACAAGAAAGATCAATGATATCATAAAAAGAGAAACCAAAAGCTTGGAAAATCTGATGTAATGTCGATACAGTAAAGATTTGATCAACTCTGTCTTCCTTTATAGGGATTGCAACTGGCAATATTGCCAATGCCTGGGCTACATTAATATAATCCAGAGTAGCACAAGTATGATTCCTGCAAGATTCACAATCCAGGATGTGCTGAATCTGTTTGAAGTGTTTCTAATCTGGCAAGCAGCAGGTGTCTTCATCAGATCCCTTACAGTACCATTTTGGAAAAAGAATGCATTGTGCTGCAAATTAAAAAAAAGATCATCACAATAATACTTTTTTTTTGCAGTTAAAAAACAATGAATAATCTTGCTTTTTTGTCAGTGACTTCCACTTAAATGCCACATACTGCAGAGAAAGACAAATAAAAGCTCCAACTTTGTGATTATGCTATGTTTATCATATTGTGAACATAAACCATAAGAACCATTTATGAAATCTTAAATACACATGCATAGATGTGTGTGACGGTATAGAAGCCTGGCTTACTGGTCAGTCAAATAAATTGTAATATAAAAATTAACACTCCAAAGATGCTTAGCATAAATGCAAAATGGCAACAATACAGAACAGATGTAGAGGAGGAAACAATGGATTGTTGGATAAAAATAAATACATAAAAATAAAAACAACAATAGTTCACGCATTGATGATGAGTTCACTGTCACATTCATATTATTTCCTGTAATAACCAAGCCACTGTCTGAAGTTGTAAAGAAATAAGCCAATTGATATAAACATTTTATATAACCTATAAATAATAAAATATAACGTGTTGTCGGTGCCAGTATCTGTCTTTTAAACTTCAAAAAACATTTGATTAAATCACACAGGAAAAAAAAAGTAAGTATCAAATATACAGGACTGATACTTACATTGCTGTTTAAGATTGCTTGATATTGCGGTGCCTTCTTTAACATCATCTCATACTCAGTGATCTTATCCACGGGTATTCTGTCAAAATACCGTATATATCTAGTTTACCAAGATACAGCTGCATGACCAAAATTTACTCAAATGTATATGTATGGGAAAAAAATCAAAAGGGTGGATGAAGCATTGCATCAGAGCTTACTTCTCTGCGTCCATCGGCACTCCTCTGGCATCTGGAATGCTAACGCATGAGGTGATGTTGATCGCGGGGTAGTAGAACAGGAAAGCAAGGCACATCTCATCAGTAGTTGCTAACCCCATCTGAAAGGAGCATGCATTAGAGATTCAATGCAGTCTAACTTGCTTTCATGGTGTAAAATGATTGTGAGATCTTCTTCTTCCAACTGCTCCCTTTAGGAGTCATCACAGTGGATCATTCTCCTCTGTCACACCAACCCTCTGCATCTCTTCTGGGGTCTTTCTCTTTTTCTCCTTTCTGGCAGCTCCATGTTCAGAATCCTTTGTCTGATAAATCAACTGTCCCTCCTTTGCACATGTCCAAACCATCTCAGCCTGTTCAACCTGAGCTGCCCCTCTGATGTACTCATTTCTAATCTTGACCATTGTGGATCCCGATGAAAATATTAGGATCTTCAGCTCCAGCTCTTTTCTTTTTGTCAGAGCCACGATCTCCAAACCATACATCACAACAGGCCTCATTATGATGTATGGTTTGAAGATTGTGGTTTACAAGGTTTACCATCTTGTAAACTTTCCTTTTCACTGTTGCTTCAATCACACATCATTCCCGACACTCATCTCCACCCCACTTGCCCTCTATTCCTGGTTAACTCCAGGTGTTTAAGCTAGTTCATCTTCACTACCTCTACTCCCTGCAGTTTCACATGTTACAAATGTCTCCCTCTCATTTACAGATATTTTTTACTTTTATTCATCTTCACTCCAGAGCACACCTCCAGGTCTCCGCTTGACTCCCTATCCTCACTACAGATCACAGTGTCATATTTTTTGATATTATTATAATGAATACGAAGGAACACTGTGTTCATATCTGTATGCTTCTTGATACAAGGATTTTGCTGCTATGGGAAGCAGTACATATTTAACAGTCATAATCACAGCTGAACATTGTGCATTACATGTCATTTCCAAGATATGGATGCAAGAACTAGTAAAGCGCTTGTTTGTTTAAGGTTACTTTTGTTACATTTTTTTTCTGGTTTCACTCGGGCAGTCCTGATTTCATTCAAGCCATATGATGACACAAGGTCATACACTGCTAACCCACCTTAGTGACTGAAGCACGATTGGTAGTATTGTAGGTGCACTCCACTACAATTTCATCACCCTGTAGTGGAAGGAAAAACCATAGACAGCTAATTGTTTTCCATTTTTTTCTATCGTGTTCATAAATGTGCATGGTTGTAATGAACCCTTACCTCCTTGATTGTCTTTATGCTTCCCAAACTGACAGTCTGTTGTAGATCAAAGTTGTAGTTTTCATCTATGCCCAAGAAATCTATCTGTCGTTCATTTCTGCAGTGGGATGCACCGGGAAAACCAATCAACTCTAAATTCATGCAGACGACATTGATTGCTGTTGAGCTGCATACAGTCTGCCTTTTTTGTTTTTTACCTGAAGTGGCCTACTCTGACTTTCCTCCCAGCCAAGTGAGTGTGCAAGAGCACAGCAAACACTTGAAGATCAGGCACAGGGTTAAAAAACTATGGGAAGGAGAAAAAAGACTTTTACAGACTTTTTAAATGCATCTTGGAATCCATATTGCAGAGGTGCATACCTTTGAAAAGTAAGATGTGTTGCACATGGCGTAGGTGAGGAACTGGTTGGCTTTTGCAGGGATATCGTACTTCACTCTTCCTGGTAAGACACCTGTAGTCATAATGCCCACATCATGCTGCCGTAGCTTTGCAGTATAGTGTAATCTTAGTCCTGAGCTGTCTTTAATGCCTGTAGAGAGAAAAAGAACAGTCAAATAAAAATAATAATAATAATATTAAAGTTAAGTAAATAAATTCAAGATCATAGGAAGCATATTCAATTTTTGACAAACATAGTGGGATACTGAGTGTCAAAGTGCCACCAAAGCAGTTTCAACACTTTAACTAGATCGCCATTCTAACTGGGTGTTTTGGTGGTGGCAATGGAAAGCACAGCATAACACATCTGTGCCGCAGTATTGAAACATGGCTCCCCAGGTGCCCCCCACTCTAGCTGGGAGCCGGTTTTCTCCCAGCGATGGTATGTAAGATTAATGCTACTTGTTTTAGTTTGAGGCATCTATCCATCCATTCGTTTCTGCTTATCCTTTTCAGAGTCACAGGGGGTGCTGGAGCCTATCCCAGCTGTCATGGGGCGAGAGGCGGGGTACACCCTGGACAGGTTGCCAGTCTGTTGCAGGGCTAACACACAGGGACAGACAACCATTCGCACCTATGGGCAATTTAGATTTTTCAATTAACCTATCCCCACAAAGTGCATGTCTTTGGACTGTGGGAGGAAGCCGGAGTACCCACGCAAACACGGGGAGAACATGCAAACTCCACACAGAAAGACCCTGACCTGATGGTGGAATTGAACTGAGGCCCTTCTTGCTGTGAGGTAACAGTGCTAACCACCATGCCACCGTGCTGCCCTAGTCTGAGGCACTTTCAGAAAATAATTTCTAAATCTCAAAATTATTCCTTTCTGGTTAAATAAAGGTTAAAACCAAAAATGGTGTTTGATGGGGTTTGTGGCGAAAATTAAGGCTTCTATCAGGCGAGAAATGTTTCATCATAGTGAAAGGTGAACATTTAGAACAACTCTGGATTAATTTGCGGTGACACTTTAAGTGTACTAAAAGAATCCAGATCAATGCGGCAACCTCACTGCAGAGGTCAAGAGGTCATAGTTCTCTTTTAACTTTCCCTTAGTTTTAATAAACTCAGTATTTACCTTCTTTCCTCTCTGGGTTATTGTAATGGATTTCCAGCCTATAGAGTGCATCGCTATTCTCTCCTCCAATGGGAATTCCCACATTTTCCGGAAGCTTGTACACCTGAAGATTTAGAGATGAATTGTAGGAGAACTGATGTAACACTGGCACAGAAACAACACACACAAGAAAAAATTATGTGATGTAAACTTAATTTTTTTTTAAACAGTAATAGTAATCTAATATTTTCTCCCATTTGAGTCAGTTCAACTTATTATTTTTGATGAACTTCAACTATTTTGGATATTAAGTACCCGCTACTCATAAAAATATAAATAAACTTTACATTTTGTCTGACTTGTTTTTGAGTTTTCAAAGTTGATGTCTGACTTTTGTTCTAGTTACTAAATATTTATGAATTCAATTATTAAACATTTTACTTTTATTTTAGTCAAAAGGTACATGTCAAATGCAATCAAAATATTGGAGTTCTGATAAGCTCCAGCTTTTAAGTTCATAAACTTAAAAAAATTAAGACAAATTGGTTGCCTTAATTTTTTTAAGGTCTGCTAACTTCTTTGGGTTTACAGTGTACAGCTCACCCCGCCTCCCACTCCCCAAGAAGCCACTACTCCAAAGCAGCTGTCTCCTATATCTCCCATGTAGCATGGCTTGTCATAAGGCTCTGTCACTTTGGGGGGACAATGGTACAGCAGCATATGATGAACGAGGTCAAGGTGGTCGATCACGGGCTCGATCTGACGTAAATTAGGAGAACGAGGTTGAAATAAACATAAAAATCACAATGACAGCATATGAATTCATAAAGTCTACTTGGTTGTGACACTTTTTTTTATTAGTTTATTTATGCTTACACATACATTAATGTAGGTGTGCTTTTATATGCATTTGAACTGCCCAATCAGACACAAATGAAAGAACAGTGGCGACAGAAATATAAAGAAATAATGCTTACCTGGTAAATATGATGTTTTGTATTTAACTTTGGGAACTTCATGACTTTGCAGTGATAGTAGGTAGTGTTGGAAGGGACTATGATCTGTAAACAACAAATATAAAGGTAAATAAACAACAAACAATATGATAATTCTGATCTGACTGTTATTGTCAGTAATTCTTACGTTGTCCACCATAGCACTAAGATAGCTGGAGTTGGTTGGGATGGACTTTGGCATATAGTTCAGTAGATTTACTTCTTTGGTGCCTCGTCTGGACCCGTGGTAAGAGATCTCATCTGTTTTCCCATAGGCAAAGATGAGTTTGATGGGCTGAGGCTGAGAGAGAGAGATGGTAATTTAGGTCAGGCAATGTGATCCCTTATAATATACAGTATAGAAGCAATACAGTAATATATATATATTCATTTGGAAGGTGATATTGTGGCAGGTTTCTGATTATTAAAATCTTTTTATACCTTGTAAAATAACTTAACATGTTACATAAAGTGATTTAATGCTCTGACTGTGCAGAGTTCTGTGCCACTGCAAAGGTGTACTATAATCTTTGAGTTTTGTTACCAGGAACTGTGTAGCATTTCATGTGTTCAAAATGAAATCATGCCATTGTATTATTCTGGAAACCCAGGGCAATGTGTGGAGAAAAAAAAGCCTGGGGAGCCTAATAAAAGAACTGGAATAGCAGATTGTAGAATGTGAACCTTGAACATTAGACGGACAATTAGATCTACTACAAAACAGAAGGAAAACAGAGAAAAGGGTACAACAAAGAGACTAAACTTGTATTTCAGGCCTTATGTCTGAAACAACAAAGTCTAATTGTGGTGTCATATAAGACCTATAGGTGTGGTATGAAGAGAGAAACATTACACCTCTTTTTAGCATGATTCACTTGTTTGTTTTTATGTTTTTATGGGAACTATTTTGTAAAAAAAAAAAAGAAAAAAAAGGACCTTCATTGGACAAAATAAAAAAATAATTGTGATGGCGGTGTTACACTAATCCCACACATGCAGACTGTGATAAGGGGAAAGAAAAAAAATAAAAGAAACAAGCAAACAAAATAGTTACAGTGATCTGGAAGTCTTTATCATCACACGTTTTAATAGGCCTCTTAAAGGTCATGACGGTTTGCCCCTCATTTTCCCGCACAGAGAGGAGAGTGTAGCTCTGCTGTGCATCCTCTAGAGGCATGGAGTTGCCCGTGGCGTATTGATCCTAATGGAAAAAAACAACACCAGAAGGCCAGACATTAGTCTCTGGCACTGTGTTAGGTGTGTCCTTGTGAAAGATCGCTTACAAAAACAAAGTTGTGTGGTGTGAAAAAGGGTTTGCCCACTTCCTGATTTCTTATTTTTTTGTATGTTTGTCACACTTAATTGTTTCAGATCATCAGACAAAGTTAAATATTAGAAAAAGATAACACAAGTAAACACAAATGCAATTTCTAAATGAAGCTGTTTATTAGTAAGGGGAAAATCAAAACCTATATGGTCCTGTGTGAAAAAGTGATTACCCTCTATAAACCTAACAACTGGTTGGGCCACCCTTAGCAGCAACAACTGCAATCAAGAGTTTGCGATAAATGTCAATGAGACTTCTACAGCGCTGTGGAGGAATTTTGGTCCACTCATCTTTGCAGTATTGTTGTAATTCAGCCACACTGGAGGGTTTTCAAGTATGAAATGCCTTATTAAGGTCATGCCACAGCATCTCAATCGGATTCAGGTCAGGACTTTGACTAGACCAGGGGTCTGCAACCTTTTACACCCAAAGAGCCACTTGGACCCGGTTTCCACACAAAAGAAAACACTGGGAGCCGCAAATACTTTTTGACATCTAAAATGAAGATAACACTGTATATATTGTTTTCTACCTTTGTGTGAACAACTAAGGTGTGCTGCTTATGAAATCCATGAAGTGGTACAGAGAAAATTACATTTTATTTATGTAATCAACACATTTTGAACTCTTAAAGAAATATAACAAAAGCAAAGACACCCAGCTGAACTAAAATGATCCATGTAGCAAACAAAAACTGTTGTGAGCTGCCACCCTTATATCTCCTTTGGGCTTTTGGAGCCTTGACCTGACTTTTAAAAAATAATTGGTAAAAAAAGCTCTATGCTGCTGAAAAATGAAAAATAGATATTTGCAAAATTCTGCCTAAATATGTATTTTACCTGGTTAATGCGTGCGGCGGGGGCGTGGTCTGCAGCGCCGCTGCAGGGGAGGCGGACGCACCTGAGCGGCACCCGCAATCACGCCTCGCCGCCTTAAAGTCTGTGCTCTCTGCTGTTGTTGGTGGTGTGTGTCGGGCTGTGAGCTGCGAAGCTACAGCCGGCTGTATGCGTACAGCAACTGTGTGTGAAAAGTGGTCAATAAAGAGATGCTGAAAAGCGCGTTCATGCAAACATCGTCGGGTCTGCCGTGATGTGTTTACAATGGGACTTCTGATCCTGAACCTCTGCGCACAGCGTCTGCTAATCGGTGCTCTGCGAAGTCAGTTTACGCAGGACTGTAAGCTGTCATCTGTCGTCTGTGAGGCGTGAGCAGTGTTTGTCTTTAACATACTTCACGGTGGAGCTGCTGACATAATGTGGATCCGAAGATCCATAATTGGCCTACCTGGGGTTGAAAGTCTCGATAAATGCACGGTGTTTCGGCGGGAATACCGGCTTCCGCGAGTGTGACGCTTATATTGAGCGAGGAAAAAATAATAGAATATAATTTTATATTTATATTTCAATATCACAATAATTTTCCAATTTAGAACTACAAGTTTAAAAGAACTAACATAAATAAAATACACTTCAGCGAAATACTTCTAATTTATTTTCCCAAACCATGCGGAGCCGCACTATAAGGACTAAAGAGCCGCGGGTTGCCGACCCCTGGACTAGACCATTCTAAAGTCTTCATTTTGTTTTTCCTAAGCCATTCAGAGGTGGACTTGCTGGTGTGTTTTGGATCACTGTCCTGCTGCAAAACTCAAGTGTGCTTCAGCTTGAGGTCACGAGCAGATGACTGGAAATTCTCCTTCACTTGGTTTTGGTAGACGGCATGGTTCATGGTTCCATTTACCACAGCAAGTCTTCCAGGCCCTTAGGTAGCAACACAACCCCAGACCATCACATTACTACCACCAATTTACTGTTGGTATGACATTCCTTTTCTGAAATGCTGTGTTACTTTTACACCAGATGTAACACACTTTCCAAAAAGTTTGATTTTGTCTCATGAGTCCACAGAATATTTTCCCAAAGATCTTGGGGGTCATCAAGATGTTTTCTGGCAAAACTGAGACGAGTCTTTATGTTCCTTTTGCTCAGCAGTGGTTTTCGTCTTGGAACTCTGCCATGAAGGCCATTTTTGCCCAGCCCCCTTTTTAGTGGAGTCACTAACCTTAACACTGACCTTAACTGAGGCAAGTGAGGTCTGCAGTTCTTTAGATGTTGTTTTGGTTTCTTCTGTGACCTCCTGGAAGAGTCATGGCCAATCAGTCTAAAATTACTTTTGGAATAATTTTAGTAGGCTGGCCACTCCAGGGAAGCTTCACTACTGTTCCAAGTTTTCTCCATTCATGGATAATGGCTCTCACCATAGTTCACTGGAGTCCCAGAGCCTTAGAAATTCCTTTATATCCCTTTCCAGACTGATAGATGTCAGTGACTTTGTTTCTCAGCTTTTTCTTTGGATCATGATATGTTTTGTTGAGATCTCTTAGCCCGCTTCAGCTTTTCAGACAGGTTCTATTTAAGTGATTTCTTGATTTAGCAGGTCTGGCAGTAATCATCCCTGGGTGTGGCTTTGTAAAAAATGTGGTTAATCACAGTTAATTTGTGATTTAACAAGGTGTGGGCCATCACTTTTTCACACAGGGCCATGTAATAATAAGAAATCAGGAAGGTGGCAAACACTTTTTCACACCGCTGTATCTATTTTTTCTATTTCTGTCCCTGACAAATACCGAACATGACATAGTGACACTAAAAACTAAAACTGTGCAAATCTAAAAACTAAACAAAAATGAATCATTTTCAATAGAATCTAAACTAAAACAACTGATATGAAACTGAAAAGAAAACCAAAACACAAAATTAAATTAAACAGGATGAAAGCATTCAGCTGTTTATCTAACTTTTATCATAAGTAAAAATACAACAGGTTCTGATTTGTTATTATTTCATAACTAACCGAGAAGTAGCTTCCACTGGATCCAACTCCTCCTATGACGATGTCTGATCCTTTCATGTCTCCGTTCGGGCTCAAACCAAAACCCACCCAGCCTGTGGTGTTGACTGCCAGCTGGAATGTAATGTCATCAACGGGATTGTCAAAGCCCCACTTCAGGCACACCAGTTGCTCCTGGTCCAGGTACTCCATAAAGGGCATTGTGACATCCATCGCCCATGACCCTGTTGCGCAGATCAGTAGCAGGGAGAAAAAGGGAAGCAGAGAGCACATGATGTCTCTGCAAAGCTGAAAATCTTCAAACTGAGCTGAATACTAGCGGGGCTGCCAAACTCCCTCCCACCATCCAAAGACACACCTGCGTTTCGAGATCAGCTCAAGTGATAGTGGGAAAAAAAAGTGCTCAGGCATTTACTGTTTGCCCTTGCTGAACAATAAAAACTGGGCTTTCTGTGCTCCCTGTCACATTCTCATCCTTGTAAAAACTCACAAATGAGTTTCAAATTCAGCTTCTTTAAAGCCTTAGTATTAAATCTGTAATTGAATCTTTTATGTACTAGCAGTCTCCAGCCACAGTGCTTTTCATACAGCACTAAAATGTCCACGGGTGGGCTGAAGATTTCACCTCCACTTTTTTGTTTTTTTGTTTTTTTTATAACTGGCAGACTCAGGTGATTGATATATGAATCGGTGCTAAGGAGAAGTGAAAGTTATAATACTTTCTTCTCACCTACTGTCACATTCTCATATATCAAAGGCTTGAGTCAAGCCAAAATAATTTCATGGCGCAGGAATGTGAATTGTGTAGTTATTCTCTGAGTGCTGCACTCAGATCCTGATACAAAAGTTTTAGGTTTATTTCTTTGTTCATGTGTTATTTTTTTACAGTGTGCAATCTTTAACCGTCTCATATTCTTTAGCGAACATTTCAGAGAGATTCTTCTTCTTCTTCTGGCTGAACAAATATCTAATATTTTAAGGAAAACACTTCAGCTATCACTTCAAGTACAACTTATGTAACAACTGACTCAAGTGCTCTTACACACAACGCTTCTCTGGTCATTTTACTGTGCAACTCATCCTGTTCACAGGTTCAGTTGCACAGTCTAGTTTTTTTTTTTTTTATTACCAACATATGCAATATTTTCTTAACTTGAGCGCATAAGGACAGAGGAAGATTTCTTTAGTGATCGTCATCATTGTCAGTGATAAACTAATTGACAGCACCGATCATTGCAAACAAACATTCATAGAAGTTGTTGCATGCTAGAATTTATTGTTTGTTGGACTTTCTGTTTAGGACAGTGGGTTGATTGATGGACAACACACACTGTCAAGGCAGTAAAAGTATATCTGGATAGAAAATCACAGAAACTGACTTCCCCGGAGCCCGAAGCTCAACATTTTTGAAGCAGTGTGAGATTATCTTGACAGAGAACGAAAGAAAGGGCGGCGAAAGAACAGCATTCAATGTCCTTCAAGAGGTCTGGAGAACTAATTCTGAAGACTACTTAAAAATCAAAAGAAAGCTTACCTAAGAGAGTTCAGGCTGTGTTAAAGAATAAAGGTTCAAGCGCATTAGAACTGTACAAGCTCTGTTTTTGCCTTTTGTCCTGTATTTCTATGTATGCTTGCACTTGTTTCACTGCAATTTCTGAGAAAAATATAAAAAAAGACTTTTACACAGTGCTGTAAGTCTTTACCAATAATGATAACCCAGGAAATCAGGAGACAAAATAAAAGATAATTGTAACTGTCAGGCATCAAAAATTGAATTGAATTGAACTGAAAGCCTTTATTGTCATTATGCACAGTATAACGAGATTTAAAACAGCTCCATAAAAGTGTACAAGTGCTTAGCACATTATAAAAAACTACAATAATATAAGTATACACATAATATAAATACACGGCACTGGGTGACAGAGACAGACAACCAGAGAATAATGACACGGACAATTTAAGCGCCGACAATTTTAAGCACAGACATAAGTTCATGCTAGAGTCCAAGGAGCATCAGAATGAGCACTCTAATGGTGCAGTGGTCAGTGCAGATATTTCAGTGCAAATTACTTTTATAAGTTTGAGTTGAGTATGGTGATAGCTTTGGGGAAGAAGCTATCCCTAAGTCTGTTTGTTCTGGTCCATATGGATCTGAAGTGCCTGCCAGAGGGCAGTTGGTTAAAAAGATGGTAGCTGAGGTGGGTGATATCCTTCAAGATGTATCTGGCCCTGCTGAGACAATGGGAGTTATAGATGGCAGACAAGGAGGGCAGAGGGCAGCCAATGATTTTTTGTGCTGTGTTTACCAACCTCTGCAGTCTCTTCCTGTCTGCCTCCGTGGAGCTGGCGTGCCACACGGCATAGGTCAGCAGGCTCTCGATGGTGGATATGTAGAAGGTCACCAGCAGTGGGGTGTTTAGTTGCTCCTTCCTGAGCACCCTTAGGAAGTGTAGCCACTGCTGGGCCTTCTTGACTAGCGCTGTGGTGTTGACTGACCAGGAGAGGTCTGCAGAGATGTAGATGCCAAGGAATTTGAAGGACTGCACTCGCTCACCATTGATGTGCAGGGGGGCAGGGGCAGCTCTGTTCCGCCTGAAGTCCAGGATGAGTTCCTTGGTCTTGGTGATGTTAAGTGCCAGGTTCTTTAATGCTCACCATTCTCCCAGTTTCAGGATCTCATCTCTGTAGGCTGCCTCATTTCCCCCTGTGATCAGCAAATTTAACAATGGTGTTCTCTAGATGGGCAGGACTGCACTCAGATGTGTAGAGGGAGTAGAGTAGTGGGTTAGTACACAGCCCTGGGGAGAGCCGGTGCTGAGAGTGTGGGGGGAAGAGAGGCGAGGATCCAGTTTCCCCCGCTGGGGTCTGTTGACCAAAAAGTCCTTTATCCAAGAGCAGGTGGGTGGCAGGAGCCCCAGGTTGGCTAACTTGGTGATCAAAATGTCCGGTATTATTGTGTTGAAGGCTGAGCTGAAGTCAGTGAAGAGCATTCTGACATAGCTCTCATGTTGCTCCAGGTGACTCAGTGCTTGTGTGGAGAGCAATGGCTATGGTGTCTTCGGTGGATCTTTTAGTCTGATATGCAAATTGGTGTGAGTCCAGAGCGGGTGGGAGACAGGTTCTGATGTGCCCCAGAACCAGTTTCAGGAAAGGAGTTGGTGATGGCAGGGGTTAGTGCAATTGGACGGCAGTCACTGAGACTGGTTATGGGTGACTTTTTAGGTATGGGGGTGATTATGGCAGATTTCAAGCAGAATGTGATGACGGCTTGTTCCAGAGACAGGTTGAAGATGCCAGTGAAGACCTGTGCTAGCTGCTTGGCACATGCCTTGAGCACCTTCTCAGGTACTCCATCAGGACCTGCAGCTTTCCTGGGGTTCACTGCACATGCCTCACATCCTGTGTCTCAAGAGTGAGTGGGGAGTTGCTAGAGGCTCGTTTGAGCTGTTATTGAAAACGTTAAGAAAAAACCCACCAACAATAAAAACTTAAGATAAGATAAGATAACCTTTATTAGTCCCACACGTGGGAAATTTGTTAAAATACAATAAATTGAAGCATTTGAGTAAAAAAAAAAAGTCTAGGTGTAGGAATTTAAATAGTAGGTGGGTTTTTGTATCCGATCCAGACCACTGGGATAGCAAATACAGACCTCGGTTTAAAACGCACTTGCACAATGAGGCCAGCAGAGGGAGACTTAAACAAAAGAGTAAACATAAGTTTAGGTTCAGGGTCACTCCCTTTGAGCTGTCAGCCCCATAGTGAGTAAACACACAATTAAAAAACGCACTGGAAAATTTAAAAAATCCCGCAAACAGTAGAAATTTTATTATTACTACTACTATTTTCATTATTATTGTTATTACTTGTTTTTTTTTCCCGACAAGTTAAAAATTTTAAGTTACCACGTTTTATATATATTTTGTATTTTTTTTTAATCGTTGTTTAATTATGAAGTGTTTTATTTCTTCATATTTAAAAAAATAAATTATTTGCGATTTTAAACAGTCGTGTAGTCTCTCTGGAGGAGCCACCATATCGGACCTGGACTACCTTTCCGGTTTCTGTGCGTGTTGCAGGTCACTCCCTCCTCCGTACTGTCAGCAGCTCTTTACGCGCTTCAAACTTGGTAGTCGCACTCAGCTGGTCTCCTTCCCACCTTTCGTTTTCTCGGATTTTTTGAGTTTTTAAACGACCTACTGTTTTTAAGTCATGTGTTAATTCCTTTGTCGCGGCGGCTTTCCACCGGAGGGAGTTATCGTGTTTTCTTCGCCTCCAGTTGAAGAGAAACGCGGAGGAAATGTCCTGCTGAGGGTTGGAAATCCTGAAAACCACAGGGCCTGTTTTTGTAATGATTGATCAATGCTTCGATAATGGCACAAAAGGTGGGTTTGACAACTTTCCTGGGCTTCTTTTAAACCCCCAGCCCGACTATGCTGGCTTCTTGGGTTCCCCCTGGAGCTTGTTTTTCACCAATACTGAGGGCTGTAGACTTGGACAGTTAGGACTGTAGTTTCTCGCATTAGTTTTACAGTGAAGACTTCACTCGGTGAGCTCCGCATTAAGACTGAAAGCATTTAGGGAGTCTGCTTTAAAAGCGTCATGGCCGCTTGTCGCACATCTGTATGCGCTCAGCGAGAAACGAATGCTTTTGCTATACATGGAAAATGTGTCTAATTAACGAAGTGTCTTGTGACATTTTACTACCTTTCCAGTGTGGGTCATAGCTGCCTCCGCGGAATTCTGGGAACTGCAGTCTTTTCTCAAAACCCTGTTCGTACCATATAGTATGTGACTACTGTTTACCTTAGGTGAGGACTACAGGGCCATAAATGTAGCTGCAGCACTGTAAACACGATAATTTTGCTCATGGTATTGTTCGCATTTGGACCTAATGAGTGTTCTTTTAGGAGTACCGGAAATGGTACGTGAAGCAGAGTGTGTATAAAGATAAACTGTACGTAAAATTAAGAAGTTAAATACCCCCTCTACTCTAGATATAGGTTATGATATGCAAAAAATCCTACTGAGAATAATAACATAACATCTGCTTTTTATTTTAAGTAATCCTTAACAAAATAAAATAAATGATGTTAAACTAATAAAAAATGCAGCAGTCACCACAGTAAAAAACATGTATGTGAAGAACCAACGACAGAACGACCTGATAATTCAGTTTGATTTTTTTTTTTTTTAAGATCATCAGCAGACATGAAAACATCTATTGTCCTTTTCTGGTATGATGCTTCTGTTCAAAAACCTCATCCAGCTTCCTGGACTGCAGGGTGGTGGTTGGTGGACACTGAAACAAATGTTATTTTGATGGCTTCCTAATAGCCTTGCATTCCATCTCAATGGTTAATGAACAATTTCCCCACACAGTTTGTGCTTATTTAACTTACAACATACTGGAAAGGTTTCCGTCTACTGTCTCAAATTGATTCATGAGTATAGATGGATGGATAGATAGAGGTGTGTGTGTGTGTGTGTGTGTGTGTGTGTGTGTGTGTGTGTGTGTGAGCTTCTCTGGGGCCATGGAGGAATGACAGATTAGTACATGTGGGTCACTGTGAGAGACCTTGTTGGCTCCTGTATTAAGCTGAACTGGGTAACGTTGTGGGTCTGCCCTTGTTTTGGTTAATGCAAGAATTTAGTTGAGAGTAAGCGTACCATACCAAGAACAAGTTTGGCCTGTTTCACTATGGCCTCATATAAGTCTGAAGTTTGTTAATCGGTTATCTAGTAAACCTTAAATTTTTTTTTGTTTTTGTTGTCTGCAGGCACAGGTTTTATACGACTTCACTGCTGAGCCTGGAAACAATGAGTTGTCAGTGAGAGAAGGCGAGACAGTTACTATCACCAATCAGGTAAATAATACAAACACTGCTCTATTTTCCATCTGTTTAGCATCAGGGGTAAAGTCCCACACTCTCAGCTGTAAAGAAGCTGTCTAGATGTGACGTGTATGATATGAGTTTTTAATTCAGTGTGTTGTTTTTTTTTTCTGCATTTGCCTGTAATCATTAAATCATAAAACTTTTCATTTACTTTGCCTACAACAACATTGCATACATTAGTCCGGCATCAAATGTTTAGTGTGGATCTTCCAATTCAAAACCTGAAAACTTAAAGCACATGACCGAATGTTGTCTCAAACACTGTGTGTCACAAATGTGGACAAAAGAAGGAAGGACAAGAGGTGAAAAAAAAAAACCCAACAACCAGAAAGCAAACATGATGTCATTGCTGCCAGCCACAAACAGTTCAAAGGTCACTGGTTAAGTGCTGTCCTACATAGTTTTCCAATCGATGTCTGTGTCATGGCTATCAGGACACAGTGTATCAGAACTTTTATTTTTTATAAACTTCACTGATGAGGAATTTGTCTCGGGTGTGTACATACATACCTGGGTTACCTGTTTATTTCTTTTTTGCTTGGTACTAAACATTTAAATGGTGTTTAAATGGTAAGCTCGAGATCTGACTGACAATGAGTCAAATCCAAGTGTGACAGATAAAACAGTAAAACAATCTGTTGGGTTCCCACAGGTGACATGTAGTTTTTGTGTATAGGCTATCGTTTATGTACAAGGTATTACTGAGCCTGTTTTAGTTAACCTTACAGCTTCCCTTAAAAATGTAGGACTGCTTTGTAAGCAGTGAAGATATTAATCAAAGCAATTTAAAAAAAAAAAAAAAGAGAAGAAAAAGTAAAGGGTACATATGTTGCCACAATAGACATAAACACAAAAAATAAGCAGGAGGCTACCAGACCTTAAAATACAAATAGGGAATTGAAAATACTGCGACAGTATTCACATTAAGAAAACATAACTCAAATATATAAATAAAGTTTCACACACTATTGAGCAGAGAAAAAATATAGAGACAATATGGTGTTTTAAAGGAAAGCCCCCATCACCTGTTAAATCTATCTGGAGTATTAGGTTTATGGGTAAGCGATTCTTCCATTTGTATATAAAATAACTTCTCCTTATTCCAGTGCGCAAAGGTAAGTGGAGAGTTAAACTTCCAAGTTAAAAGTACACGTTTTGTTGGCGGGTCGAGCAGGACTGAAAAAGATGTACAAGCTTTCTATCAGCCAAGCTACATTTGTTGCATTGACAGGATATTTTTAAGGAAAGATGTGGTTCGACCTGTGCATGAAAAGTAAATCAGAAGCCGTTCAGAAACTATGTGCTACAGTATTACCTTCATCTTCAGTTTCTGGCCTTGAGGTTACTTAAAATGGTGCAGTTGAACATTATGTTGCGGTATTGTGGCCTCAATGTAACAACTGACCATAGGACTGGACATATTACACAAATATGTGGCATTTAAAGAAGTAGTAGTCGGAGAGAAACATTGTAGACAAAACATTTTGTACTTTGAAAAATTTCTTTGTAAATGTGATTTAAATAATTTACAGTAACTTAATGCAAATTTTAAAAAGTAAGTAACTAAAACATTAACTGACTTATTAAAATGATAAATCAATGTGATTAAACTAACATCCTGAAGGGAGAAAGTACATGCCTTGTAATTTTTTTCCTGTAACTAATATGCAGCTGGGTCTCTCTTTCAGAGTATTGGAGGTGGCTGGGTGGAAGCACAGAACTCGAGAGGGGAGGTGGGACTGGTTCCTGAAGACTACATTGAAGTGAGTTATATTGTGTCTGTTGATGTGAAGAGTATGGAGGAGATGCCAGCAGAGCTCATACCTCGTAGAATATTCAAAGTGACGGTACCACAGAAAATTAAGCAAGAAAAAAATGAAACGAAAACAAAACATTCTGTACCGAGGTCATGATGTACCGTGGGTGCAGTGGAACATTAATCAGCTAGACATTTCGTAGACACCTCGTCATGGACAAAGATATATCTGCATACTGTGGTGCCATCTCTTATGTGAAACTAAAGTCACAACAGGATGTGCCTCATTCAGGGTTTTGCTGATTTGGGTGTTTGTGTGTATGCAAGCGTGCGTGCGTGCATGCGTGCGTGCGGGTGTATGGCTTGATCCAGTAACTCTGACTTCATGTGGAGGATATGATTCACTCTGAAGAAATTTACAGACACAGAAAGAGTTGTTTAAAACTAAAGTCTGTGATGTTAACAACTTAACATCACTGTAAACACTTACCACACAAGAGCTAATGATTGTGTGTGAGGGTGAGAGGCATTGATATTAAACATCTGCTTAACTTTGCAAACTTTGGTGGATGCGTGCTTGTTTGTTTGACCTTGAGTTACCTCCCCAGCTGCTCCCGCACTGTTTTGATTCTGTGTCCAAATCATATAAAACCCACAGATGACAATTGCACTTGTAGCTTATGTAATGCCTCATGAAAAACACCAGAACTCAGTCTGTTTTTCAATCGCGCTGCTGTTTTTTTGGAAAGATTGAGAAAATTAAAACCCTGTTTCGCAAAGCCACCGAGTGAAAAATGAGACGATCACATTACCGCATGAGGATGCACCTTTAAAAATCATTAGATCATGCTGGAATGTCTGGATCTGTTCACTAATGGGAATTTTTTTTCTCTCTTCCATTGTCTTTTTTCTTTTTTCTTGATTTGCAGCTCAATAAGCAGTTTTCTGTGTTCCCATCAGCTGCAGCCCCTACTCCAAGTTTAGGAAATGTTGCAGCTTCAGACCTGTCCTTCTTTGATGCATATGCACCTGCATCAACACCTGCACAAAACCAGGTAATGCATTCAGCTAGTGAAGATTTCTCAATTTCACAACTCTAGTGCAATGCTGGGTAAGTAGGTGTACAAAATATAGAGCGGTACACCTGGCGTGCTTCCATTCTCCCATTCAAAAATGATATATGGTAGGGTTATGCTACAGAAAACAATCAAAAAGCAGAAGTGAGCGATGGCAAAAATGTACTGACGTTAATGCAGCCTGTCAACCCCAGAGATGCAGAAGTGAGACCAGCTGGTGCGGGAGATATTAATCTTTGTCATGTCCTTTTTAACAATATGCAGTCCACCAAAATCTTCAGTTAGCAGGCAGGAAGTTCCACAATAGTGAACATACTGCTGGATCAGTAAAAAAAATGCTGCGGCTCAGCAAGTGAGGTAAAGCAGGAAATGTGTTGGCTATTGTTCCTCTGACACATCTATATCACTTTAACACAAGCCCTGCACAGTGTATACTGTCACTTCTGGCGCTTTGTGATGATGTCACCTTTGTTTCCCCCTCCCCCTCCCCTCAAGGTGGATGCTGGGGGCTTGAGTCCCCAGCCGGAAACCCCCGACACCCCAGTTTCCCCCTACCTTTCGTCCCCTGATGAGGTAACCGTGAGTTTGGGGTGGTGGGAGTGGCCTAAAAGCATGAACCCAAGCCCTCCCGCCCTCACTCATTCTTTGCCCAAGCGATCCTCTCTGATTGGTCTGCTTTGGCAAATTCCCCTGCAACCCTTACTGCCTGCAAAAAGCATGATCTCATCTTCTCCATTCACCTTGCACTTCAGCACAAGACAATACATTCCACCAATCAGCACCCACACACTCTGTTAAAGAAAAACAGTATGAATCTGTGGTAAAAGAGTTCATGATCCCCACATGTATTTTACTAATCACACTGACAAATCATCAGGCCAGAACACACGCTTGTACCCGAAATCATGATGAAAATTATGCAAATATGAGTAGTAATCACTTTTTTAAGTGCTGCTCTGCAATGGCAAGTATAAGAGCTGCAAAATTTAAAAACACATGCTCTTAGAGTGTTGTTCCTCAATGCACTTGCTTGTTAATGTTATTTGAGCAGTTTGCCTGTTTATTTTATTCAGTGATTTGGTTTTTTTTTTAACCTACAGAAGCGAAACACACAACAGCAGTGTTTTGCATGCCTTTGAGTTGTTAAAATTGTGTATATGCCTGCCTTGCAAGCATGGCATGCTACATTTTAAGCATTTTTAAATGCTGTGTAAACAAAAATAGGTTGTGTAAAAACATAAATGGAAGTTTTTGTATGCAAGCATGTGCCCCTTCCTCCAGATTACCTGGTATTATTTTGATCTTTTCAGTTAACCCTTCTGTACAGCAGCATATGCAAACTACACACTCACTGCCAGGCTGATTTATCTCTCAGCAGATTCCCTCAGAGAGGCCCGGTCCGCATCAAATGTTTGGAAAAGGATGTTGTTTTGAAACTACTGTCAACTTCTCATTAAACAGACTCCAGACAGGATTGGACTTTACTCTGCACCTTCTCTTCTTCTCGCGTTTGATCTGTTATTAGCACCCGTTTTCCATTCCTCACAGGTTCTGTTTCACTCTTGCAGGCTACTAATGGTAATGATCCCTGGTCGGCGTGGAACGCGGACCCATCGGGGGGTTCCACCAACAACTGGGCATCTAATCCAGAGGGCACACAGACTGGGAAGAGCGCTCCTGACCCCTGGGCCCCTGTATCACATGGTCACCCTCAGGCTTACCAAGGCCCAGGTAAAAAAACCAAAAAAAAAAAAACCCAGATAGCTTCAGGAACCATGGTTGTCCTATTGTTAGAAGTATAATGTAAACCTTTTATTATTATAAAGATCACTTGACTATCTTGCGACAGTTTGAAATTTCAACTTTCTCTTTTGTGGCAATACTTGCACACTACTGTGTTTATGTCATTCCGAAGTATGTAAGCTTCATTTTCACAGCAACTTTTAACGTCCTGTGGTTACAGGAAAGGTAAAGTCATGCAATGGTTTTGGCTCATTACACTGCCTTGTGAAACAGTTTAGCTCACTCTTTGCTTGTTAAACTGTTCTTCTGCATAAGATGTACTGTATGTATGGCTGCAGGGGAGGGAGCAGTTCTGCAAACACAAGTGAATTCTGAGTCCCTCGCACTTAATCCATCAAACAGTTAGGCTCACGTTGATTAGTTAGGTTGTTTTGTTGCAATCACAATTGGGTGATGAAGGTTGTTGCTTCAAACAGCCTTTGGTGCTTTTTAGTGATTCTGCATGAGTGTTTCAGCTTGGCTGACAAGGTATTTGAATTACAAACAGACAACAACTTGCGAGTTTGAGAATGCCTCTGTGGTAATACAAAAGATAAACTAAGCTTTGTGTTAAATTTTTGATTCATGCTTGATATCAAGTGTTTTGTTTTTGAATCATGCTTTCTGAAAAGCTCATTTTTAGATATGCAAGTGAGGCATTATGTGTTTAATTTTGCATATCTTTTCAGACCATTGGATAACATGGTGTTTAAAGTTCTTTAACTATTGTTGCGACAAATTGATATACCAAGTGTTTTTATTACTCCACAAATCACAAACTGCTGTCAGTAGTTGGAAAAAGTCCATTGACTCTTTGTTTTCAGTGATAAGATGTTCAAGAGGTCAGGCTTTTTATATATGGGAAAAAGTCTTACTGTGAAAAAAGTGCTACTGACATAAGGATTTCTGGCTGAATGTACAAGGAAAAATGAATAATATGTGATGTAGGAAGAACACCCAGATGTATATTTTGGATGTTTCTTTTCCCGAGTCGTGAGAAATAGATGTTATGGAAACAAATCTTAAAATTACAATTATGATTTTTCATTGAGCAGCCAGTGAAAGGTGTTTGCATCATAGATATCCTGTCCTTCAAGTTATCTGATATGAACAGAAATGCATGCTATGTACAGTAGCCCCTGTAATCTTGAACTCCACATACTGTATTTGAAAATACTACATGACTCAGATTTTCACAGATTTGCAGTTACTGTAACTCATCGATGTGGTTTTTCTTGCTTGTGCAGTCCCGCCACAGAGAGAAGCTCCAGCATGAGGACAGAACAGTCAAATCATGATTCTGTTTTCTCTAGACTGTGGAAAATTGTGCCTCACTCATGACTCAGAAGGATAAATTACTTGAGCTGCTTTTTAAATTCTTCACTTTCTTTTGTAAAAAAAACAAAAAAACATAAAAAAAATAGTACATTGGAAAAATGGTCAGAGGGGAAATTAACAGACTTTTCCTCTGTTTCTCTCTTGCTAAAGACATCTACCCATATCCTTACCTTATTGATTACACAGGTATTCCGTTTATTGCTTTTTGGAAGCCCGTTACTCATTTTTGTGTGTGAACTGCCAGTAATATGAAGAAAGAAACTTTTCTTTTAAAGCATGCGTGTACAGTTTGAGACTAACAATATTATCTTTGTATAAGAGGAGGTTGAATGAGCTTTGTTAGACGCCCTGCACAGATAGAGATCAGTAACTAAACAGAGATATAGTTTTCAGTTATAGACTTTGGTGAGTGGTGCAGGAATAAACTTTTAAACATTTTTAGATTTATACAAGAACACTTTTTGCAGGACTACCTTTGCTGCCTTTCTTAATTGTTTACCTTTATGGCTAATGCATGCATTTTAAATTTACAGATAGATAGTGGAGGAGACTGGCTGAGGCTGTGGCTTACTAGCAGGTTAAATTTACCCCAAGTGTTTACCCCTACTTGGCCAACTCGCTTTGGAGCAGGTGGCAGACCACGGCAGCACATTTGCTTTGCCTTTTGTAGCGTTTTCAGTTTGATGGTGATCTGATTGCAGTAAAAAGGAGTTGAACTGGGTCTGAGCTTGTCCTCCTGTGCTTGTCTGTGGGGGTTGGAGCAGTAGCGTTGTCAGAAGTGAACAGGCACACATACCCAACACACGTCTCAACTAACTGATCTGACACAAGGATACATATATTTAAAAAAACAAAAATGAATTAAAGTGATTCGGCAGGCCAACATAGATATAGAAGGAAAGTTGCTGTAATTCATGGGGTATTTTTGTGTATTTTCTTTGCTGTTATCCAGTGTGATTTGTTAGTATAATATGATATTTTACATGCCAGTTTCAGTTTTAACTAAGTTATTATATAGTCTCCAAGTTTGGCTTTGAAAGGCAGTGTTGGAACATACCAACTATATGTATATGTGGAAATGTTGTCTCTTACCGCTTGCTGCCTGATTCAGACTTTAATGGTCTGGCGAGCACCAATCCTGACAAATTGTGCTCAGCCCTTTTTTGCTTTGAACTGTGTCAATGCGTTTTGAAGCCTGCTTTGAAATGAAGTGTGCAGCTTCTGACAAAAGCAATGATCTAGATATCATGTCTGGTTCAGTATGCATGCACTATTTTCACAAATGAGATGTACTCAAGGACAAATTTAAGCTTTGCAGTGTGGAATATTTTTAGCCATTTGATTTAAAACGAGAGTGGTGATGCTTAAAATCTTAAAGCATGAGAACCATTAATAGATTTGCATTTCTTCTGATATAGATGTGTGCTGCATGCCCTCATGCTCAAACAACTGACTATCTCAAAAAAAAATCTGTTATGTTATATTTAGACCCACACTGAGTAAAGCTCATTCGAGCATTAAAGTGTGAATTTTCACACAACTTTTGTAGTAGGAACATCTACATATGTAGTATAATAGTTGTACAAAGTGCTTTTTTGTGCATGTGATCTGAAAACAAACAAGTTGGTGTACAAATCTGACCTCAGGGGCAGAGGATGACGAGTGGGACGATGAATGGGATGACATGAAATCCACTGGCGGTTATGCTGAGTCAGAAGCCGGAGAAAGTGGAGCACTGCAGAGGGGCGGATCACATGCAACTTCAATGAAAATCTCCCTCAACAAGTAAGAGTTAATAAGTCAGTAATGTGCCTGGCTTCAAATCAGCTTTTAATATAAAATAAGCTGCACAGTACAGTTTGAGCTGCTGATCACAGTTTGGACGGCAGAATTTACTTAAGCCAAAGTGTGTTCAGGCTCTTACTGTAGATAATAATAAATTGAGTTGCAGCAACACAGAGTTATCTTGTTCTAATGATGGTAACATCTTATCAAATAACTGCTCTACACAAGACTAATCAGGAAATTTTGTCTTGTGTCTTTGAGCAGGTTCCCTGGGTTCTCCAAGTCGGGTCCGGAGCTCTACCTCCTTTGCAAGCAGCTTGTAAAGGGCAAAGACAGGCTTCCAATTTATGTAGGGCATCTCCAAAAATGTTTTTATTATGTGTTTCTTCAGTTCTGTTAGAACATTAACATGCATCTTATTAAGTTATTACACAGAAGTCACCAGTCATAATTAAAAACCTATGGCTAAATTATTTCTGTCAGAATATTCGCCTTTATATGAAGTAGTATTGAAGCATCTTTTGCCAGCTCGGCATATGTTTGTCTGGCGCAGTAGACTTCTGAACCTTCATGTTTTGTGCTCAGGTGGGAGAAGTTGGTCCAGTGTGGTCTTACCCAGAAACCCAGCTAGACTGTGTTGTAGCTGATCCCAAAAAAGGCTCAAAGATGTATGGCCTCAAGAGCTACATTGAGTACCAAGTCACACCCAGTGTAAGTATCCAAGAACTATTTTTTAGGTTATCAAATCAACTAAATGCACTAAGCTGGTCTTTAGACGCATAAATAAATATAAGAAGGACTGAAATGTATATCTTTACTTCCTTTTATGGAAGCTGTGCTTTTTTTTTTCCTGGCATGCAGACCACAAACCGGCCCGTCAATCACAGATATAAACACTTTGACTGGTTGTATGAAAGGCTTCTGGAAAAATTTGGGTCAGCCATTCCCATCCCTTCTTTACCAGATAAGCAGGTTACAGGTAAGTAACTAGCCAATAAATGCGTATTGCTGAATATATATATATTTTTTTTTCCTTTCTTTATGCATTGATCTCTTTTAAAAGGCCGTTTCGAGGAAGAGTTTATTAAGATGCGTATGGAGCGGTTACAGGGTTGGATGACCAGGATGTGCAGGCACCCTGTCGTTTCCAGCAGTGAAGTATTTCAGCTTTTCGTCACCTACAAGGATGAGAAGGTAAATTGATTCATCCACTTCCCATCAATTAAGGTCTTTTAGTATGTGTGTTCTAAGACTGTGTTGCTGAAATCTGCCAGCTTTTGCTGCTGAAATAAGTCTAACATGAATGATTTGGGGTGTCAGTTAGTTATTTAAAGCTATTGTAACAAAATAATAAGGAATATATGACTACAGAATAACTAGCTATTGCCAGTTGACTGAGGTGACGTGTGTCTATGTTGGTGTACAACTCAAAGGTACTTTTGGCTGCGCCCATATTTCCCAAGCGATGGATCCGCATGTTTGATTTGGCACAGATTTTGCACTGGATGCCCTTCCTGACACAATCCTCCCATTCATCCAGGATTGGGACCTCCGCACAGGAAGGCATCACCTTGTGGTGCTATTTAGCAGTTGCATTTAATCAGTTAATTGCTCACAGATGTAAATTCTCAACTAGACAGACTGCCTAACTAGCAAAAACTAATTAAAATCATGCAGAAACAGCTGGATATGGACTCCCATAGTTGTCCGGTTGCCCAGCCTTCTGTATGGAAGTCTTGTCTCTGGAAAGGCATGAAGGAATTTCTTAAAAATTGGCACAAATATTAATTGTGCCCAAAATAAACTGAATTTGTTGGTTATGATTTTGACCATAACTTGATAATTATTATGCTAATTATTACAACGCTTCACTGAAATGTCTGTTCAAAAAGTGAAAACTCAGCTTCAGTTTGACTTTATAATGCATCGCAGAAACCCTTTCTGGCCATGACTCTAAACTGCAAAGCAGTAGCAAACAACCGCAGGAAGTTAATTCTACTTTCTTTCTGCCAAATGTTGCAGATCAAAACCAAGATTGTTATCACTGATAGTTTAGGGTTGGGGCTTATTTTGTGGCATTAATTATTTCTTTTTTAAATTAAAACAATGGATTGTTACAGGACTGGAAGATGGGCAAGAGAAAAGCAGAGAAGGATGAGACAGTAGGAGTGATGATCTTCTCCACAATGGAGCCCGAAGCTCCAGACCTGGACCTGATAGAAGTGTGAGTTTTACCAAGAGAAACTATAGCACCAAAAAGTGTTTATGTAACTTGTGTGTAGTACTGTATTGCGTAATTCATGCCAGTGGCATTCCTCATTCACAGAGAACAGAAATGTGAGCATTTCAGCAGGTTTACCAAATCCATGGATGACGGGGTGAAGGAAATCCTCACAGTGGGGCATGAACATTGGAAGAGATGCACAGGCCGTATGTTCACACTGCACTCAAGCTAAATAAGTGTTTAGCACACACAGGCCACACCTTAAGTCTGTGCTGTAATTACTATTTGCATTAAATGTTCATTATTCTGAATATTTTGTCAACTTAGAAAGATGGGGGGAAAAAATGTCTTTTACTTTGTTCATTTGTTTTACCATAGCTCTGCCCAAAGAGTATCAGAGAATCGGCAAAGCCTTCCAAAACCTTTCCTCTGTCTTCACCAGCAGCGGATACCAAGGTACGGAGTACAAATATCGATTGAGCGTCACGTGTAATTTGGAGCACTTGAGGCATTTTCCTGGGTGTAAGGAGTTTGTCACACCGCTGTCTTGGGTTACATCTGGAGCTGCTGTAACAATCAGAGCTATGCTGTAATTTGCTATGTGGACTTTGGTTTTGAAATCAAGTGTTCGTTATTTACTGTTGGGAAACATTAGGATGTATTTTAACAGTGTTTCTCGCTGCAGGTGAGTCAACCCTAACCGATGCCATGACAGCAGCTGGGAAGACATACGAAGAGATAGCTCAGCTGGTTGCAGAGCAGGTACGTTCTTTGACCGCTGCTGTAAAATAATATAATGTGACTGCTATTAAAAGTAAGAGAAATGTGTCTACTCTTACTTTTCCTCCTGTGATTATGTCTGGAAACTCACACACGGACCATAAAGAGAGAGGGGTGGGGCAACATCTTTCTGTGGCCATTATCTGTGTTCGCTGCATGTCTCAATATCCGTGAGCGTTTCCCAGTTCCCCTGTTGCTGACCTCTTTAACCCAGCGTCCTGCTCGTGAGTTTCTATCTGTGCAGGAAGAGGCTTACGGCAAACTTATTCCTAGTGCTTCCTTAGTTTTGCTTTGACTCATGTATCAATGTGGCTTTTTTTATGACTGAATGACCTGATGAGTGTGCAAAGTAATAAAGTCCGTTCTTGGCCTTTTTGATGTCCCAGCAGCTTCCAGAGGAAGGATTTGTCTGGTAAGCTTGTCCTGCTCCAGGCAGGCTTTGTTAGTGATTTGGTAGAATTCTGATTTTAGTTGAGTGAAAACTATGATGCGTTTTAGTGTTGGAGAAAGACGATGACAAGACACGGATTCATCTCAAGGCACAAAAGAAACCAGTCCAATTTAGCTGATGTTATCCAAAATGGATGCAAACAGCACTCCTCTACAGAATAAGGTCAATAGTGAGCAAAGGAATTGGCACTAGAATTTAAAACGATAGTTTGGCTAAATATTTTGTGTTTTATTTTTATGCCATCTCATCCCAGTGTGTCTCCCTGCTGGATGTTCCTCTGAATACATGATGTTTTATATATAGTACTGCTATTTAAAAAAACGCAAAAACAAAAAAAAACTACACTGAATTATGGCTTCATTGTATTTTCTCTTATCAGGCTCTTGCATTCCTTCCTGCTCCGTTTTACTTTCTTCTATTTTTAAGTACTGGTGACTTTTACCTTTTTACATTTATAGCTTCATGTTTGTGTCTATTTTTGTTTTCTCTCAGCCCAAGAAAGACCTCCACCATCTCATGGAGACCAACAATGAATATAAAGGACTACTTGGATGTTTTCCAGATACCATTGGAGTCCATAAGGTACACTAACACCCATGCCACAGGAAATGGGCTGAAATGTTAAAGAGGCTGGAATGTGATAATTTGCCGTTATGGGGCATCTGATAGGAACAGAGGTGCTGTCCGTGCCACAATATAGATAGTACAGACTTTCATCATACCAACATCTTCCTTTATTTACACATTTACATATACACACACCCCCACATGCTAACACATACACTTTCAACCTTCAACTACAGTTTAAGGATACCTGTTTAAAAAATGTCACCGCCTCTATATCACTAATACACCTTTACAATATATGTCAAGTGTTCAAGTTAATTATTATCCCTTTTTTTTTTTTTTGCCTAAGATTACAAAAAACTTGGGAATGTGTGTATGCACACACATTTTTCATGTACAGTCTTTTTGAGGGACCCAGTGCTTTTTTTAAAGTACTTTCTAAGTAATGTAGAAGAAAATTGCCTGTGCACTCCATACTAAAATGTGAGCAATTTCTGGTTTTCGTAGTTATTATCATTGCAAAGTGAATACTTTGAAGCCCCCAACTGTTGATGCCAGGGACCTGTACTATTTGCAGAAATCACTATAGCGGAAGTTCCCAAAACTGGTCAACACACGCTCAAACAATCTATGATAGGGTAAAAATAGCACAGCACAGGAAAAACATGCATATCTGATTTTTTGGTGAACTGTCCCCTTTATCAGATGGAAGCAAAAATTAACAAGTAGCAGTGTGTGCATATTATTATACAAGGTTTAAATAGTCTAACTAAAGTGTCTTATGTTTACTTTTGGTACCTGCAGGCAGCCATAGACAAAGTGAAGGAGGGTGACAAGCTGGTAGCCGCCAGTAAAATTACTCAGCAGGACAAAGTCACCATGGCTAAACGTGCCAGCACCATGTCTTATGCATTACAAGGTACAGCACGGTCACTGATACTGAAGTAATGTGCTTTATCGCTGCATGCAGTCTGATCACCGTGGTTTCTCTTGTCTTGTGCTGCAGCTGAAATGAACCACTTCCATAGCAACCGTATCTATGACTACAACAGGGTCATGCAGTTGTACCTGGAGGAGCAAGTCAAGTTTTACGAGACGGTAAAGGCATTCTAATAGAGCATTTCTCACAGTAAATTTGACTCTGAAACAGTTTGTCCTTTTCACTTCCTTATTACCTGGAAAGAAAGTAGTTTCATACCAAAGTGACGATGTGAAGGCGTCACATGACCTTTTTGTATTAATGCTCGTTTGTCTTCCTCTGCACCCCCCACCCCCACCCCCAGATCGCGGCAAAGCTGAGACAAGCGCACAGTCAGTTCACTACAATGTGAAAGCGGCCGCTGGCTGTCTTGCACTAAGAGACAAGAAGATTTAAACCAGCTCAAAATCCAAAATACTTTTGCTTATTTTGCATTTTTCAACCCCTGTCCTCTTTAATTTAAATTTCACTTCTGTTTTTCTCTTACCTCATCTCCTCTCTTTACAACTCATCCCAACAGTCCCTGCTTTGCGGTATCCGCTACTTCGACGTTAAAGAGTACGAGCAACATCTGAAAAGGCTTCGAGAGTAACAGCAGCTGTAATTCTTATCCTCTGTTCAGAGCTGGTAACACAGACAGGAAAAAAAATCCATGTTGCAGTTATAGTGGCGATGAAATCAAACCCTGGCCTTTCTTTAACGTGATGCAGTTTGTTTTGTTTTTTTGTACAGCTTCAGGTGCAAACATAACCATCTATCTCAAGGTAACGCTCTGCAGCTTTTCACTTTTATTCCATGTTAATAGTCATATAGGAAAGGACGCCAAATACCAAAGCTATTCTCCGCTCTGCCAATAAGGACAGCCAGGAAGTTCACCTCTAAATGTATCTTCAATAATGTATTCAAGCTTTACTGTAGGTTCATTTGAATAATTTTGTTACCATATATAGTATTTATATGTAAAAAGAAGTTCACACTATTGTTAGCAGAAGCATTCCTTTAAGGATTCAAATCTTGAAAGAGTTAGCAAAGGCAGTGTGTGCGTCCTCCCTGTGTGTGACTACCACTCGCAGCTCCCAGCTCCCCTTCATCCCACACTTCCTCAAAAGCGAACAGGAAGCTCCACCTTCTTCCTGTTTTCCCCTTTGAGAAAAATTGAAATGGTCAACCTGGTTAGCACCCCAAAGCTCCTGCATACTCACACACTGCAGTTTGCATTTTAAGAAACAGAATCTGGAATAAGTCTTTTTTTTTTCTTTTCTATTCTTTTCTTTTTTCTTTCTCTTTTTTTAAACATTTCAACTTAAGTCATTGGATCAGTGCTTCCCTGCCACACTAGCTAATTTTCTCTCAGTACTTCGAAAGAATATTTGCCCTTGTTTGATGCAGTCATTGTGTTTGACATGATGGTACAAGAATAAAGTCATTTGTAAGAATTTGTACTATTAGAGGAGTTCGGAAGAGACATGAATTATATCATGTTCTTGGTTTTTTTTTTTGCTTATCACCGCCCAGTTTTCAAATCAGTCTCTAATCTTGTTCACTCTTTGTTAGAAAATATAAATTCTACTGCACCTATCAGGGGTTTCTTGTAATTGATATGTTATGTATAGAACTATTTGCAATACATGTGTCATTTAAAAATAAGCAAAAATTCAGTTTGATTTATTAAACAATGATTTGTACTCATTAGGATGTCATTTATTGCGTGTGTGTGTCTTTGTGTGTTTTGAAAGAGCCCTCATCTTGTTCTCTGACTCGGAGTGGACGGCACACTACGCACCCGGATTTCCTCACACTAAAGCCTTTATTCGCTGCAGCAGATTCTTGCGTAGATATGGACAGGAATGGGAATGAGCTGGCAGCTTGTGTGAAGAGTGCATTTTGTGAATTCTTGTAGTGAAGGAAGTGAAAGAGCCCTTTTTACCCTGCTCTCATTTCACGCTGCCATCAGGTGCAGTTGTTCATGTAGGCCACAGTGGCTATATGAACAGATCTTATCGAATGGAACAACCCGCAGTGTGTTTTTTGCTTCACAAGACCATATAGAAAGCTTGCAGAATTATTTTCCAGTTCTTGCAAGAATTTGAACTGATATTTTGCAAACCCGAGGCTTTTTGGGAATATATCTGCTAAACGCATACCATATTATGCTATCAATAGCATAATAATGCTATTGGTCTGTGGAAACCCCAGGTTTAAATCAATATGATGTAAGTAACTAACACAGAGAATGTGTTATGTGTAGAATGATTATACAGCAATGAATGCCATGCCATTCAAAAAAGATGTCTATAGTCATGCATAACTTATGAGGCATAGAAAGTGCTGTGCATTTAGGACTCAGTGCTTCAAAGTGCCAACTGTAGGAGTCTGAGTCCTGCATTACACAGTCTAATTTCCAACTCACATGAGCTACATCCTGCTCATGTGCTCTGCTGCACATTTGCTGCTCAGTACTACCTCTTTCTGGCACCATGACCATAGAGACTGATTCGATTGTGTCACTTTGTTATGGCATGTGGTGTGAAAACAAACACTTGGCAATGACATCATTTTTTTAGCTGTAATCACTACATCCCCCCGAAAAAAGAAGTGTGTTATTGACAGCTGTCAATAAACACATACAGTGCTGTCCTTTAAGCTGACAAAGTCATGTAATGTCTCTTCTAACTCCATATAACACTATTGCATGCTATGCAGAATGTTTGGCATGAAGGTATAAAGCATTATAAAGTTCTAATAAATTATGACCCACAATGGTAATTTTTTCTAGACCTTGTTAAAAGCTGTCAATTTAAACGCTTGTGGAATGTGTTATAAATGTATTATAATGCCCTGCACATGATGTAAGATGCTTATAATGCATTGCAGATAAGACCTTGATGGAGAGTTGAGGAGAGGGGATGCTCTGCTTCTAGGTTCTGAATGTGAAACATGTCTTTAAGCCACATTTTATAAGTATATATAGTGTTTATTGCACAATTCATACATTAATGTGTATGTATATGGAGTCTTCAGATAGCACATGACCTAATACTTTGAGACAGTAGCACGTATCAGATATTAAGTGACTTTGTTTAGTAATATCAAACCCTTTTTATTTCAATTTTTTTTCTCCATTGATTAGAACAGTAGAAGAACTCCAAAATAATAAAACTGGCAATAGAGTGATTACAAATATGCAATAAGCACATACATGCAGAGCGTTCAGCAAACTGTGTCATGTGATTCTTTCCAGTTGCAGGTTGTCTCCACATGGTGGCTAGAAGAAACCTTGTCATCACACAAATACATTTTGGCTGGTATTTTACATGTCAACGTTAACAAACTATAGTACAAAAAGAAGTATAAAACAAGGAAGAATTCACTTACCAGGAGTGAGTGGGGGAAAAGAAATAATCAGTGAACAGGATGATGTTTATATTCACACAGTTCAACATGGATATCAGCCGCAGTCACATAAGATTTAAAAGCAAAGAGGTTACCGGATAGGTCTGCTCCAGACACAAAACGTTTCCTGAGCATACAATAAAGTGTGATCATCATCCTCATCATCAGATATCTTCATCCCTACAAATGCTGCCAAGGACGCCAGTTCCTGTGTCCTCACCATTGTTATGGTGACGAGCGGCTTTGGAAGCTGCGTGGCCGGATCATCATGCTGACTTTGCGTAGGGAATAATAATCAGAGTCTTTCCAGGAGTGCCAAACAATTCCATCTGGACCCAGCGGCCCTCGCCCTTTGGGAGTGTAATGGCCTCCCTGCATGATGAAGAAGAAGATAAGAATTTGTCTTTAAAAATGTAAAATACGGGGCAATCTGTGTATCCTTACCCTGTAATAGACTCCATTAAGGTAGGCGTAGAAGCACTGGTTATACCACCAACCGCCATGTGAGATCTCAGCGCAGATGTTTCCACTGTCTGGTGTACTGAAGCCCTGCTTATCGTGGTACCAACTGAAAGAGTCCTGAACCGTACCACTGAAGCCTGACACATGGAGACGGTACTGATGCTCCTCATCTTCCACACTGCAAGAAATTATGTAAGGAAGACAGTTGGTTGTGTATGTTTTGGAATATCCAGCCCAATGAAAGTCTGCACAGTTTGTCATCTGACACTAACCTGAAGCTCTGGTAGAGGGCATGCTTGTGCTTGCTGCTCCAGTCTTCCAGGTCAATCCGCAGGCTGTAGTCTCCCTGGGTGCTAAGATCATGTATGTGGTCATTGCCTAACCAGAACTCTGAGTGCAGCTCACCAAATCCATCCCTGTAGTCCCTCCAGTTGCGGTCAAAGCTCACTGAGCCATCAAATCGCCGCTGAATCACAGTCCAGCCACCACCTGGGAGAAAGTGTAAAATTCATTCCATGTTTGATAGGTTATCATCTGCTCAGCTGATGACTATAGGACACGTACAGAATATTTAACGATTTGACGAAAAAGTTAAGAAGCTATTATAAATGGATGCATATTTTAACTCTGGCCATCTTTCTGATCTCGGTAATCGGTCTAATATTACATAAAGTGACTGAATCAGCTCAGAAAGCCTAAATCCACAGACAAACTTTGGAATTTTTATGCAAGTGTACCAAGTAGAACTGGTTTTAAAGGAGGTGTGGTCACAAAAATGGTATTGCATTTATGTGTTGGATGAAAATAACTAATGGACAATCTATGACACTGCTTTTGAACTTATGCACATGAATAACAATATTTTTAAACCACAGTGATGATCTGGTATTGTATGGTCAATCTTTTGTTTTGAGTGGCAGCAAATCAGAACAAAGTTGGCTTAAAGAGAGGAGGAAGTGGGGGTAAAAACAAACTGTTTTAGACAGGAAATGAACTCAGGGACTTTGCCAAGTATGAGTGTGAGACTGTAAATCATGCAGTGCTACTGTAGTAGAGTCCCAGAATAATAACATGGAGTTGAAAATTACCACCATAGCTTCCCTTTAATCAGGACTGCTTGCACATGACTCACCATCTGTGTCCATATCGCAATAGACTTCCACAGGCATCCCTGCCAGTGATGGCACCACAGTGTAAAGGCCAGATCTCCTGACACCATTGTGGTAGATAGAGGCACAGTCTATAGGACAGTTCCTCACATGCTGGATCTCTGAAAGAAGAGTAAAACAGGCAAGAGAGTGTCAGAGAAAATCAACAAGTGGTATTTGGCACCCTCTGCTGGAACATCATTGCATGTACCTGGGTGCTGCGCATCGTGAACATTCATGAGAGGATTGGGTCGGACGATGTTAATCAAACAGCCGGGGCTTCTTTTTACTTTATCCACCAGAAGTGTCAGATTATGGAGTTGGTTCTAAACATAAAGACAAACAGAGGCCAACACTCAAAAACACTTTTGCTAACATTTATGACAAAAAAGAGAGAAGAAATTCTAAGAAAATATTCCCAAATAGTAATAACCTGAAGGTCTAGGATCAGAGTCCCCTGTAAGTGCAGCAGGGTAGTGGCTTCAGCGTAGTGCAGCTCTAACTCATGAAAACGCTGCTCCAAGGAGATGTTCAAGTGGACCCTCTCTTCGCTCTGAAATCATTGAAGTAGAAAGACACAGACTCATGTGAATGAAAGCACGTGCAACAACTGAGAGAAGTGCATTTTTAAATTAGTTAAAAATAAAGGAAAGAAATCTTTCACATTCCTGTGACGGATATATCAATCTGTTACAGGAACCCTTTATTCACATGTTAGGACATGCAATATCTGCCAAACCATCATGTCCATCCATCCATCCATCCATCCATAAAGGGTCATGGGGCCTGCAGAAGCCCAGACCTCCCTCTCCCCGGCTACCCTCTGCAGTTCATCTGAGGGAACACTGAGACGTTCCCAAGCTAGCCAAAAGATATAATCTCTCCAGCATGTCCTGGGTTTGCCCCAGGGCCTCCTCCGGGTATGACATGCCCGGAACACCACACACAGGAAACGTGTGGAGCAATTCCACTTGTAATACTTAAAGCCAGATTAATCTATTCAGAGCTCGGACACACCACCACCACCACCAACAACAACTCCCATCACCACAAACTCCAGAGCCCTCTCCCCTGTCCTGTCCATCCTGTGCAACACACAAGACACGAGCCACTTCAACTGTGGCCACCGACCAAACTAGCTGAGTGTCTCTGTTTAAGCTCACACTGAGACGAATGAGGCAACACATGCAAGAGTAGGACGCTAATCCTGTTAGTGACTAAGGTCAAGGGCATGCTGGGAAAGAAGCCAGTTTGATGACCAAGCACCACATCAGAGTAAAGAACTGCAGCACGTTTCCTGTCGTAGGCGGACATGTTTATTTCAAATCAAACTGCAGTCAAGGCTTATTTGATCACATGTGGCTATATTTAATACTACACACAGAACAGATTAAGTTATAATAGCCCAAAAAAAGTGAGTCTTTAAAAAACACAAGAAAACATGGTTTCACACCATCACAACATTCTCCACATAGACTAAAGAAAGCAATCAAAGCTAAAAGGCTGCTGATGGTTGACTCAGGTCTGCTAAGTATAGCATTCCCTCTCCTCCCACCTACTTAAGTGTAAATATGGAAATCGCACCTGCAGCTCGAGGACCTTGATACGATGCCGATGGTTCCTCAGCTCCTCCTGCAGCTCAGAGATGGTCTCTTTCAGCGCCATGATCTGCTGCGTCCTCTCCTCATTCTCATGCAGCCAGTAAGAGACCTCGTCTGTGCAGCGAAACATATCGGGGCATCTACGCTCGTCCAGCTGAGGCAGTGTGGCCACCAGGCGACACATCCCATTCTCCATCACCTGTTGAGGACAGGTTCAGACAGCCGAAACAACAGGATGCGTGAAAGAACAATGCTGCTGTCTTTGTTCATTTGCTTTTGTCAATGCTCTTATACATAATCTCAGATTTATATCAAGTCATGACAGTGTTATCTTTTCCTCACTTGTAGAAGTTTTAAAATTCTCTGCCACCACAAATCTCTTAAACATATACTTAAAAAATAATAGGTGTCTTGCTACCTTAGTGTATTATTTTTATATTTTTTATGCATTTGAAATGTACTTGATGGGAAAATTATTCTGATTTCTGCTCAGATGGAAAGCTCCTTAACTTAGCTGATGGATCTCTGGTGTAAAAGTAGCAAGCTTTTGCAGTGATAAGGCTGTGCTACTATTGTCTGGAGAACATCACTGCAAGATGGTTATCGTAATCACCTGGTTTGTGTACTCCCCACACTGGGAGCCCCCACCGTTGCGGATAACAGTAGCGTTCAGGCCGTCTGTTTTGGCCTCTGGGAGCAACACAATGAGGATATAAAGAGCAGAGCACATGCTCCAGCCGGGAGGGGCAGTTAAGGACAGGAGAGACATTGCTGCCACGGGTTGTTAGTCTGTCCCTGCCTTGTCAGCAAGAGTGGGCGTGGGACACCCAGAGTATGTGCTTCACCATGTGAGGCTCTGAGGGCTCTGTCTGCAAGGAGCAAAAGAAAGACAACACTTGCATTATCGTTCCACGAGAAAACAGAAACAGAATATAGAAAGGAAAGAATATAGTTCACAAAGCCATGAAGACACTTTAAGCTCACAAAGATATGATTACTCTGACAGACAAGCAACAGAGTCAGACGACTTAGTGTACCACTCATTAAGGGTCTCACTTACAGTTGATAACTCATAAAGTTATCCGCTATTTTATAGACATAACCTATAACTAAAAAGAAGATATGAAAAAAACAAATAAACAGTAGCACCTGTGGAAAAGTAGGTGTTCTCACCCTAGCAAAACACCACCTTCTACCCCATTCCTGGCTTGCATGGGGCCAAGGGGTCCTTTCCATTGTCTTTGTCTTTTTCTTCTTCTCTTTTTTGCGTCTTCCTCTCACTCTGGACGCTTCATGCTCCTTTTCTCTCTCGCCATCTCTCGCCCTCGCTTTCCTTCTCGATGTGGACATCCTAGTCCAGTAATCCACCTCTAAGAGGATTCACATGACTGAGGGGTGGGAAGGAGGCAGGCATACGGGGAAGTGATAGTGGAATTATGGGTAAAAGCCAAACATGTGCCAAGAGCTGAAAAATGTCTTTTAATTTACTAGAAATATCCATGTTTTCTGTTAAATTACTGTTTGTCCTGATTACATCAAACAAACGGTGGCAGAGCAGAATGTGCGCTGAACTGTTACATTTCATGGTTATAGATTTTTATTGTTATTAATATTTAAATAAATGAAATGACCATCTCATAGACCCACACGGACAAGGATTGCTGTAAGAGTTGCACATAAAGACTGTTTGCACTAGAAGAGAACATAATGTAACTAATATGCATCAGCACACACAGTAAACAAACATGATCCACAGGTAATCCCGCTCTGAGCTAGTAATAAATGATGATGTGTGTCGAGATATGATGGGTGCTGATCCTATTACAGTATCAAAGTCTTTATATTTTTATACCTTTGACTGTAGCTCAGCATGCATGGTCTCATTAAGAAAAAAATAAACTGCAAATCATGCCCTCTGTTGCATGTTCATTAAGCTGTTATTTAATTGAAAAAATCTTTTCCCAACAGTGTTATATCAGTTGAAGAACTCGTGCATTGCAAATTGTCTGATCAGTCATTCACCTGGTCTTTTCAAAGAATTCAGCAAATCACACAGAAGAGAAGGCAGTGCCTTAGCCTCCAAGTATAGATGTAATAAATGCAAAGTGAATCCCACACAGAAACTCTCAGGAACTAGATGTGTCCCTGCTGTATATGTCAGCAAAATGATGTCTGTAAGGCCACATGGTGGTGCCACTTAACCACTTTATTATCTGCTGGCCTCTCTAGAGCTCACTGACCTTTTACATGTCAAACTAAAAAAAATTACTCAGAGTTACAAAAAAGGGCAAGATGGGAAACATTTTACAACATTTACAAGAGATTAGGACTGTGCACTGAAGAAAGAGATAAGCTACAAGCGTAATGTAAACAACAGAGGAGTAAGCATTGCAGAGTTTTTAAGTGTCCATTCATCACCCTGGAAAGGAGTTTTTTTCTTTTTACAACATACAAACAGTGCAGAGTCAGCAGATTTACAAAGTGTGGAACATGTGGGGAAAGAAATGCAAGCAATTTCACATCATGCTCTCTAATTTTCAGGGATTATTAAGATTAAAGAGGAATCATTCTATCAGGGCAGGCGGGAAGGACTCAGGCGCAGACTTGAGAATAACAGTTAAACAGTTCTTTATTTTCAACACTGAGTGCTCTATATACAAGTTGGGGGAAAGCCAGGGTTCCAGGGATTCATGGGGGTTCGGAAACACGAGATCTTCACACTCGCACTTTGCTCCACACGCTCCACTGCCAACTCGCTTGCTCTTCACAGGAATTCCTCCTCATACACACCAAAGCAACACTCAGGCACAGGGTTCAGGGTTCGAGACGGGTCCAGGAGGTGTGTGTTACTCAATTGTCCAGCGACGTGTTAATCAGAGCCACATTCTTATAAAATGGCCAACAAATAGAGTGATAAACCACATGTGAATGATTAGCTGCAGGTGCATGGGCCAAGAGCGGGAGCCCGTGATGAGCTCCGCCCAGGCAGAGTGATGCGAGCGAGAGAGAAAGGCAAAATCAAAACAATAACACTTGTGGCCACGCTGGGACAGCCGGGCAGGCATTGGGACCAAGATCACATTCACAAGCACCGCTACTAGTTGATACAAATACCACAATTGTCACATATATTCTTTTATGATTTACTATGTATAAATACAAAAAAATATTAATACAATAAATAAAAAAATACCTAAAGCTATATAAATAAATACTACCATCCTTTTCATCATCATCATATGATTGTTGGGGTTTTGTCTGTTTTCTTATATTATTGTAGGGTCTTTACCTTACAAAATAAAGTGCCTTGAGGCAACTGTTGTTGTTACAAATGAATTATTTTAAAAACTAAAGATGGATTTTTCAGTACAGAATTGCATTCTTTCATCTAACCATATATACAGTATATATATATATGTTAATCCACCCCACATGAAACTGGTTACCCAGTTGTCACCTATGTCCCCCCAAAAGCATGTTGTTTATGGTGGCGTGGGTTGTCTACTTTTCAGAAGATGTATACTGTATGCTGAACTGATCTCGGACAAGATGCTGAACCCCCCAAGACCCCCTGATGTATCCATCTGGGATTGCATATGTGCATGAGCATTAGAATTGTTTCCATGCATGCAGTTTGCCGTGTAAAGAGTGCTCTGAGTGCTGAAAAGAGTGGAAAAAGCACTATATAAATTACAGTCCATTTACCAAGGACTAGCACAGACAGAACATTGCAGAAAAAATCAGCTTTGGGTTCAGTGGTGACTAACTTAGTAGTGTGACATTGGCCTTATAGTAAGCTGGTTAGCTCATTGAAGGGTGTACCTAGCCTCTCACCAGATGTGTTGGATAGGGTCCCATGAATTGGATAAGCATGCCAGCATGAGAGGGACGGGCCAAGAATAAAGAATTAAAATCGCCAAATTTTTTGGCGCTATATAAATTACAATTGTATTGTAAGGTTGTACATTACAATGTACAATGTAAAGAAGTCTAAATGCATCAAATACATAAAATTCAGGCCAAGTGGACGTGACTAGCATTAGTTAGAAATTTGGCATATTTGCAATGTAAAGCAGTTGTTTGTAAGATGGAAATAAAGTCTAGTCTAAAGACTGGCTAATGGGGACTTTTCTCAAATGAACGGATCCAGGGAGACAAAAAACAATTTCAGTTATCTGCTTCACTATATTTGTGACATACTAGAAATATTCAGATCAGCATATTTACTTGTTGGTGTCACTTATTTGTTTAAAGTTTAAACTTCTGTGCCAGCCTTTAAAATGACTGTATATCAGTAACAACACATGAAAACACCGTTTTCATCACCTGACAAAGACAGCTTCACATTTGGTATAATGCTAAGCAGCTTTTTCCAGCATGTTGGCATGAAGCTGAGAGCTGAGACTGAGTGATGTGACAGTTTGACAGGATGCAGGGTAGGTGTTGATGGTTGAACATGGGGGTGGAAGACAGGAGGTAGTGTTGGGAGGTATGTCACTTTGTGCTGTGAACATGATGTATTTGTAAAGCGACATGAAAAAAGGTTTAAAAGCAAAAATAGTTTGAAAATATTTATGCAGCTCTCTTCTTCTAACTAACAATGAAAGACCTTTCCTTTAAAAGCTCTGTGGAGATCAATCACAACAGCGTCTCGAAGATCCTTTGAAAGCAGATGAACATGCTTTTTCAGCTTTATATTCTTCCTCAAAAATTCCAGTGATCTCTCGCCCACAAAGAGTGAATCCTGAATAAATGAGTAAAGATGCACGATGTATGCAAATGCTGCTAGACTGGAGACATAAGGTCACAAGAAGGTTTGATTAGTATGGAGAAAAAAAGATATGAAATTAAATGCTATGGCCTTCACAGTCATTCAGAGGATTCCTCTGCTAATTAGAGTTTAAAAATAGAGGGCATTATGGCTGTCATGTCATGATGACACCTGAAACAGATTACATTTCTTTTAAAAATATACATGGAGCCTCAGAAATTACATGTTGTTTGACTCTGTAATTCTTTTTCTTAGCAGCTAATGGTAGGGTTGCAGTCTATCTCAACTGGCACTGAGACATACCCTGAATAGGTACAATTACAGATTATAAGTGATTAGTGTGATTAGACTTCAACATATGTGCCTGAGTGCCTATGATTGAACTTGCAATTCTACCATCTGATGCAACAGACAGACAGACAGACAGACAGACAGACAGAGCCATATTATTAGTCCTTTTATTTATCTAGGTAAAAATCTCATTGAAATTAAAAATCTAATTTCCAAGTGAGACCTGAATTTGATTGACATCCCATTCTTAATCTATTAGGTTTAATGTGATATTGGTTCAGCCTTTGCAGCAGTTACTACTTAAAGTCTTCTGGGAAAGCTTTCAATTCAATGATCTTGATGGGTGAGTGAATAATTTTGACAATCTCGATGCATGCTCAATCATCCAGGTAAGTAAATCTCCATCTTGATTCTGTTCATCTGGACGTAGCGTTTTCATTGTGGGAGAAATGTTTCGTCACTCATCCAAGTGACTTCTTGAGTCACTTGGATGAGTGACTCAAGAAGTCACTTGGCCAGCCTATTGTTCCTTCAGTGGCCTGGTTTCAGTCATGCAATGTACTGTTTATAAGATTGGGGAAACCTGCAGTCAGCTGAGACTGAAGAAGTCACTTGGATCAGTGGTGAAACGTTTCTCCCACTGAAAACGCTACATCCAGATGAACAGAATCAACTTTTGGAGAGACAATAAAGTGTAGTTGCCATCATACTCACCTTCTGTAACAGGTGTAACACTCTCCAAAGTAACATACTGTAATGCATTATTGCACTAAATTCAGTCATTAAATTACAGTTACAACTGTGTCGTGAGTTGAGTTATATGAGGTTTTTAGTAAAAACCTTACAATAATAAAATACAATGACAAAGCATTTGGCGACAGTGGGAAGGAAAATTTCTCTTTTAACAGGAAGGCGTAAAGATGAACACTGCAAGGTAATGCAAAAAATTACCGGCCAAAGTTTCCAAACAAAAGCTTGGTTTTGGCTATGAAACGTTAGCATGTGCTTGTATTTTTGAGTGACCAATGAAATCTGACTTTATAACTTCATAAGCGTGCATTCACACCGGAAGAATGAAGACTGTGAAGTTTTTATAAACATGAAAAATAAATAATCATTCTTTGTGGAAGTTTCATTCCAGAAATAAACTGCTGGTTCATGCTACACTGATGTAAGTGAATAAAATGCTGCAGTTGAAGGGGCTGACATTTTCTTCAGAAAAATACAGCATGACAGGATCCTCATTAGCAACAGGAAGGCAAGGCTTTTAGTATCAGATCAATGCTGGACCTGCCTTCCATTTAAAAAGCTTTATATTTAACTACATAAAAATGACCGAACAGTGGATAGATGGATTGTTATTAAGCGCTGCCAGTAGTGTCCATTTCCTTTGATTTCTTTCTAATGTGACTGTCATGAAAATCTCATGAGAGGCTTTGAGTGCCCACATCAGTCCATCAGTATCAATCATTTTGCATCACTCACTACAGGCTTATTTATTTAGTGATCCCGGGCAGCTTAATAATAAGGGATTTAATCTGTTCCATTCATCATGTCTCATGTAAAAAATATTACCAAAAAACACAAAGCTCCATAGAAGAGGTGGGTCAGTCTAACAGACAGTTGCCCTCTTTGATCATAACAGCGTCAGGTTTCAGCTTCTCAAGGGGGTCGCGCAGAGCAAATGGATAAGTCACTGTGTGGTGATGCAGTTTGTTTTTCCAACATGTCTAGGAGCTGGGAGGACCTTTGACCTTCAGCCATCTGCAGTGAGTTCTTCTGTTCTCCTCCATTGTCTTTCTGAATTATTTACACGACGACACTGACGCGACCAGCAGATTCATCAAGCACACCATTGGCTGTGTCTCATTGTTTAGCCCGAGGAAAGACTTACTCGACCCAAACGCCTCACTCTCTGTTAACCTAGGTCTCTTAATCGGGTATAGCACAGACAAATGACACATAATGCACTAAATGTCTCTCCGCTAGATCCAAACAAAAAACAACCTTGAATTTCAGTATTTAAATTGTTTTTTTAAAAGAACTTCTTTTGTTGCTAAATACAAAGAGGTAGATGGTATCTTGCATATGATGTCAAGCTAAAATAAAAGCCATTCATCTGTCCCCCGTCCTCTTGACCTTCACTTCACATCACAGAAAAAGCATTTCAGACATAGTGTGCATTTCATGCATTGGTGCACCAGTGCAAAGTGGGGTTATATGTGTCCTTATGTGCACAACTGTGTGAGTGTGTGTCTTGCACAGTGAGAAAAGACATGGCTGACAAAATGTGCATTAGCTGGAAAATTGAGTCCCTTGTACTTTGCAAGTGCTGGTACAGTCACCTAAACATTTTCGTGCCTTATTACAGAAAACCTGCTCAGAGCACCGAGCGCAGAAACACATGGCTGACATTTTCACAGACGTAAACCGACAAAGAATAAACAAAGAATGGCCAGAATCTCCTTATAATAGAGCGACGCATCAAAACCATCATAGCCAGCCATACATTACAGAGCATCACAAGTGTTATATACAACCCTGAAATTAGACACCGTTTCTAAAGGTTACCTGTTGAAATCTCGAAAAGGTTAAACAAATATCACAAAGTAAAAATTCGATGAAAAGAGACACTTTCCAGATTCCATTTAATACTGATAAAAATACCATTCTTGACTATTCAAAAGTGCCGTCTACCACAGTCGAATTTCATTCCTGATAACTGCTGTCACATTTAATGTCAGACGTCTGAGACGGGTCTCGCTCTCATGGCATTTGAAAGGTAAACGTTTGTTTCTTTTACAGCTGATTTGAAATTAAAGTGTTGGGATCAAAGCAGAAATGTGCTAAAGCCAGTAAGTGGTATGAATTTCAGAAACAGTTTAAACAGTTTGAAATTACTAGATGGTTTCATTAAGGAAGCAGCAGAATTTAGAATTATTTTTAATGCAGGATGTTCAAATGACTCAGGAGGTTTTACTCTCGGTGAGATGTGCTGGCACACAGCACGCACTCTGTTCAGTGTTTCAGTCTGGTTTAATAATGAAGCAAAACAACAAACATATAGTAATCCCCATAGCCATGTTGTGTTCTTTAATTTCTAGAAATTGGCTGTTTTTTGTTGTTATTTTTTATCTCAGATGTTCTGTTTTTAGCATTTCTTTCTCAGATTTGATGACACCTGCTGATTGAATAAATACTTGTTTTCTCAACACTTAATGTCCCTGTGTCCACATACCCTCTGGCTACCTGCAGCATGGGAACACTCAGAGACTGAACAAGACATAGGCACCAATACACTTACGAAAAGAAAAAAAAGCCCACGCTGTTTCTTCTGCAGGTAAGTGACAACCTGCTGTTTACACCGCTTTTACACAACAGCGTTTACACAACCTGGATCACAGGGAAACATATTGATTTTAATAAATGTAAGAATTATGTAAGAACTCACACTCCTAACAATTTTGACAGAAATGGCTGAGCTGATGAGTCACAACTATTTAGTGACTTTGTTTTTTTTTTCTAAAATGCTGAACTAAAATGAGCTGCATGAACATTTTTGAGGCCACTGTTGCTAACACTAAAGTGAACCAAACTCCCTGCAGAAGCACACTGTATTTGACAGCCTATTTCACTGTGTGTGGCTGCTTTTGAGCAGAATGAAGTGCTGAATTAATGTTTTATGAGCGTGTCTTCGTGTCCCTCCTCTCCCCCCTGCCCGTGACGTAAAAGGGGATGCAGCTTCCCATAAATTGCATTATCTATACAGAGTCTTCAGCTGTGGTCTCCTGCTTCTACTGATTGTTGAAAGAAAATAAGGCTGCTGCCATCATGAAAACACTCATGAGCAGGTCTAAAATAGGAGGTCAGTTTTTTCTCTTATTTATGATGTTTGTGTGAGCAGTTTTATATGAGAAGACTAAACATATAAAACTTTTACTACTGCTAAAACAGTAATAATATTATTTTTGTTTGTATACTTTAAGCACATAAGTACATGCAATATTAATTAAATGACTCACATCCCAGGCATTGCTGACTTTTTGGTCACAATGAAAGAACCAAGCTCAGTTTTTTATTTTTAGTGCCATCACTAGTTAGAAATGACTGTCTGTTAGCATGGTTATGTTTTTATATATCAGTATATTGTGATTTATACTGATTTATGTGTTAGAAAAGGGCTAACTCCTCCCCCCATCAGGGTCATGGGGTACCTGGAGTACAGTGGCTACATTGGCAGTCCTTAAGTAAGCTTACATAAGCCCTGATGAAGGCCATCAGAGTTGGCCCTCCTGTGATAGAATTTCATGGAACACTCATGGGATGGAATTCTGGTGGTTCTTATGACATCGCAGCTATTGCACAGTTACAATGCAGGTTCAAATGTTGCAACTGAAACATATTCTTGACAGCAACAAGCAGATACACACACAGCTGAAGTAGGACATTTTCATAGAGCAGTTTCTTTGAAAAAAGGTGAGTTTCGGGGGAACCTCTTTATAAGTTACACTTAATTTTGATGCTGTACCTTTGATAGCTGATAGTAGATATTTACAGTGAGATTTTTGAGTGTGCCCTACAGTTGAGGTGGGAAATATACTGTTTAACTTGAATAACTTATTTCTTTGTGGTATCTTTAAAGCTCAGATGACGGAACAAGGAGATGGGGCCCATGCTCAGCCTAATGAGGGTAAGAACTTGATCTGTTATTGTACAAAAGAAAAGTAATGCAGTGTTGAAGTTTCTTTTGATCAGCTGTGACTTTGCTAACTGAACTTTCATGTAGGGCAACCACTTTTTGCTGAAGGTGGTAACTGGGAAGATATGGACGACTTCTTTGAAAATGGTGTGGAACATGTTATAATGTTTGCACCACAAATCTTTGAAGTTGCGAGACTTTGGGAGCCAGAGCAGCTTAACAACAATGGTGATCACATCAATCAGAACAATTTCTACAACATTCATTTTGAAATTGATGACAGCAACTCTGATGATGGAAATGATGACAACAATGCTGATGATGAAAATGACCACAGTAACAGCGATATTGAACATGACCACAATTATGGCAATTATAATTTTGCCGATGATAATCAAAATGCTGACAGCAGCAACAATGAAGAAGAACGCAATGAAGGTCATCAAGATGAAAATGACCTTGCTGCTGCTGAGGTTGACTATGACGTCAACCCGGATGCAGGAGAATCAGAGGAGGATCTGCTTCCTGGAGGATTTAGGAGACAGTTTAGAGAGGAAGACAGTGACGATGAGAAAAGTCATGCCAGTGAAACTTTCCACTGGTGGGATGAATTTGCTGACAGCGCCTCTGAAGAACAAGACTCACTACTTGAAGGCAATAAAGAAAGTGATGAGAGTGATGAAGACGAGAGGTGAATCTAAATAGTGACATGCCAACCGTCACTCACAGTGACTGAATGGAACCTCTTTAATAAAAATGCATCTTCTACTCAGTTGTCTTTTGATTAAATGCGAGCACTGCAACACCCTTGTTTTTTAAAAGATATAAAACTGCTTTTGTAGAACCAAATTACTCTTGCAGAATAGAGGTACCAAGGTACGGGAGTATTCTGATTCTGATATTTAAACACAATCAATGTGCCATCCTACTAAAAACAACTTTACACATAAACTTTAAAAGTGTGTCCTCAACCACAACATTTACTGTAATCCAGATCCTGATATTTGCTGATGCCTTTCATACATTTTTTTAGATGTGACATTGACAGGATAGGTTAGAGTGTGATGCAGAGGTCACAGACTACTAAATGTTTAACACGTACAAGGGAAACCAGCAACATGACGAGATACCATGAACATCTCGGGAGCAAAAGGTAAATGGGCTGGTACTTATGCAGTACTTTACTACTCTATTTGAGCACTTAAAGCCCTTTTTTTTTACTATGAGCAACATTCACACTAAAAGGGCCAACTCTGTATGTAGTAACTTGCCCAAGGATACTTCGATTACAGGACCAAGGGGATCAAACCAGCAACCTTCCAAATGGTGGACGACCTCCTCTACTTCCTGATCCACAGTAACCCAGCGGTTACTGGTTATTTTAGCGGATGTAGAGAGGATGGCATGACATGTAGATGGACAAAGGAAGACTGAGGCAATATATTAACAAAAGGTAACAAGGAAAGCAGAGACAGTATGGGAACTAAACACAGCTGAAAACAATCACGATAAACAGCTACCAAAACAAAACAGGAAGTTAGCCACAGCTAATCAGGAGAGCAAGAAAGAGCTTGACACAAAGGAAGACAGGTATTGGACAGAGGAACGATAAAAGATAGACAAGTATAGAGAGAAAACAGAAGGAACCGAAAGGGAACACAGAGAAACAATAATGGAACTAAATTACTATAAGAAATAAGGGGCTCACAACAACTTGGGAAGGAAATTAAAACAGGAATAATAGTAATAACAAAACACAATGAGCAAAGCATAAATAACTAACACGACCATGAATTAAAACTAAAGGCACATAAACATCAAACTCAAGCAGAAAAGAATCCAAACTCCAGAAAAGTCAACACCCTCGGCCTAAGGACATCACCTGATGTAACCGCAATGACAAAAAGGTCACATCGAGTGAGATTAGCTGTGCACAAAGTGTCCTGTTAAATTCTAAAAAGTATCAGAAACACACAAGTTTACACTTATAGTGTTAATACTTTAGCGTTATTTGTCTCACAAGCTGTTATTTTAGATTTACCTCATTGTTTTGCTATAGCAGTTTTCTGTTTATGTATTATTGTAGGGTCTGCCTTACAATATAAAGCGCCTTGAGGCGACTGTTGTTGACAGACATCAGGTTGTTTTTGTTGTAATGATGTATGTTTCTGTGCAAAAACCTGTCATTGCCAAAATCTCGTTTTTCTTTCTTTGCAAAGTAAAACTTTGTTAATTTAGTAATATTAAAAAATCTTAAAAATAAACACACTGGTTGTTTTAAACAGTGTAAGAATGTTGAATGTTCACAGTTTTGTTTAATCATTTTAGGATCTGGATAATTTCATTATAAAGTTGTTAAACTTATTGCATAATTTCTCTTCAAATGGAAGAAATATATGCAGAACTAGCTGTTGACTGATTTTCATGATGAGGCTGTGCAGGAGGTGCTATGATGAGGCAACATAATGACATTGGATGAGCCCATTAGAAACATGGGTTTTGCAAGTGATTATATTTTCAGATCAGCATTGCATGAGGCGCATGTAGTTGTTATTCAAGGCCATGGAAAATCTGTAATTAAGATGTATTTGGTACAATTTAATAATCTAACTATAAAATGTGTGTCTGTATGACTGTCCTCTGCTTTTCTTAGTGACTCATCATCCAATTTACTTTACTGTAGGAGGCCAAGAAAGTACAGTGTTAAGAACGAAGTCATTTGGCTGAGTGGGTGGCTTACTTTCAATGATGACATCATGAGCCTTCACCATTAGGACCCACTGACAGAGCATTCACAACAGCTGACTGACTGCAGCTTATTCTGTACTCAAACTGTAACTACCCTCCACGTTCTTTTCCCTCAATGTCAAGTTGTTTTGGATGCTATCTCGGGAATCGGTTGTGCCACTACTTCTTTTAAAAGCACAGTGGTAAATAGAAGCATGATAAAGGTAGGGGCCCTGATTTCAGTGCACAGTTACACAGTGCTTTACAGTTTAAATTAAACCACACATTAAAGATAAGTAAACATGTTCCAGCATAGAGACACACAGTCAAATGGGTGAAAGACTGAGAAAAAATTGACCTATAAAAATGAGTTTTTAGTAGTCTTTGAAAAACACCACAGATTTAGATGGCTTGATAGGCGGAGACAAGTTGTTACAAAGTTTAGGCACTTCATCCTCAAAAGCTTGATTCCCTCTGGATTTAATACTAAAGAGGGAAACAGTTAAGAGTTAAGAGAGTTAAGAGAGGCTGACTGCTGGAATAAGGTCTCCGCTATATATGCAGGAGCCTGACCATCGAGCTTTATATGTTTTTAATAAAAAAATTTTAAATGGATTCTGAATTTGATTGGGCAGTGAAGAGAAGAACGAAGAGGAGTGATGTATGAGTGTCAGCTAGTTTTTTGATGGGCTGGAGAGGACTGAGAGATGCACATGAAAAGTGAGTTACAGTAATTGAGATGGAAGAAAGTTAAAGTGTATATACTCAAGATTTCAAATTAGAGGTTGGATTTTTGCAGTGTTTCTTAGATGAAAGAAACAAGATTGGATGAACTTTGAGATGGAAAATGCACATTTCAAATGCTGGTCAAAAATAATACCAACGTTCTTGGCAGATTTGATATTAATGGTGGATGAGCCGATGTAATGACCCCCCCACCCCCCACCCCAGAGAAACTGTCAGGACTGAAAAACAAGAAGCTCAGTTTTGCCAGGATTGATTCTGTATTCAGCTGTTGTATTATACTTAATTCATCTTATTATACTTAATTATACTCTGTTATTCTAACAGCTCTTTTTCTGCATTGCTGATTCAAACAAGAGTGTGGATGCTGATTTAGTAAATGGCAAAAATGAATAAAATAAAATGGAGATCATTTATCTGAATTTCAGGAGCAGGCTCACACTTCATGCATTCCCTTTCCATTCTCTGTTGATATATGACCCCCCTGCACTATAAGCTGTTTGTTCTCATTTTCATGCCCCAACCTCCCTGAGGGAAACATGAGGATCTCCGGAAACCATCGCCAGTCCACTCTGAAACCTTCTCTAAATCGTAGACTCAACTCATTTTCATGCCATTCTCTACTAGAAATGCTGTGAGAAATAAATGAGTATGTGGTCTCAGCCAGTGAAGCATCTTACTATAGACGGGAAGGGTTTGAAAAAGAAAATGTGAGATAATTGCTGTTAGATCCTTCTTCTTCTTCTTTCAGCAGTTCTTAGAGCTCACAACAGCAGATAATATGCCTTCATCTCACCCTGTAACTAGTATCCTCCTCTGTCACACCAACCCTCTGCATGTCCCCTTTCATTCATTCATTCATTCATTTCTTTAAGTAGTTTTTAGAAATAGTTTTAGGACGCTTAAAGCTGTTGTTGAATGTCGGCTGACTTTTGTTTTGTTAGTCTTCCTGCCTTTTGATCCCGGTTCTTGCAATCGCGCTACAATCAGCTGATAACGACGCAGTGTGGAGCGTGGATATGGACATTTATTATTATTGCACAAAAGGGCGAGATAAATGGTAAAGTGGAAAACTGCATCCAGGACAGAAACAACCGCATTTTTCTGCTAACACAACTTCAGTTCTTTGCAAGCATTTGTCCAGACAGCATGCTAACGCTAAGCTAGCCAAGAACCCAGAGTGCTCAGCGAATGCCGACCCCAGCAGCCAGACCCTTAATTTCAGGTAACAAACAGATGAACAGTCAGGCTGTAGCCTCTCTTTCTACCGGTTCACCTTTCTAAAGCAGAATCACTGTGGCGATTGCTTTTTTGTGCTCGTTTCTTCTTTGCCTTGTGCGGTTAGCTTCTACTAAGCAAAAGAGAGAGATGTTTGTCCTCATAGGGATTTATGCTGGTGTGTTTGATTATAGCCTCGGGTGATTATGAGACAGTGTGTTTTAGCTATTTTAGAGAGTAACGTGAAAGTAATGTAACAAGTAGTACAACAAAATACTTTTTCTTGGGAATAATTAAGTAACATGCTGCATTCCTTTTAAGAAGAGTTTTCTGTGTAATGTCTGTGAAGGTTCTCAGTCATCCAGGTCATCGTAGTGTAAGGAGCTTGGAAAGCAAAGCGTCTGGACTTCTTTAAGTTTCCTTGAAGACATTTCACCTCTCATCTGAGAAGCTTCTTCAGTTCCAAGAGCAATTGGTGCAGAGTCCCAGATTTTAAGCCCTGTGGGAGTGTCCCTAAGAGGGCCATGGACCCCTATTGATCCTCTACCTCATAGGTGTCAAACTCTGGCCCGCGGGCCAAATTTGGCCCGCAGTCTAATTACATTTGGCCCGCGAAGCCATACCAAATTACTATTAGAGCTGGCCTACTGGTATAATACAGCTAATATATATATTGTTTAGTATTAAGCTTTGCTTGTTCCATATTCAGTTTTTCAGCAAAACTTGTTTGAGTCCATAAGAAAAGATTCATTCTTATATCTGGAGGAAGATTTTTTTTTTTTTTTTCAATAAATATTAATGTTAGCCCGCGACTTTGTTCCAGTTTTGAATTTTGGCCCACTGTGTATTTGAGTTTGACACCCCTGCTCTACCTAATCACACAAGCCAAAGTGTAAAAACGGGCGTAGGTCACAATCAGCCAAGGTTTTGGGTGAACCCATTGTGAAACCTAGCCCCACCCTATCATGCGATTTACTGAGGTCAAATGGCCCATGTTCTGTGTAATATGTGTAATAATGACTTTTTTGGGTAATGACTCCAACACTGATCTCAAAAAAGAGGGGAAATACCTCAACAAACATGAAACATCTGACCAACAGCATGCAATTACTTTGCATTAATGTAATTTCTTTATTGCTGCTTAGAGATTGCGGTGACTCTCAAAACAGAGCCAATGAGAACCCAATGATAATCCATAAGAGAATCAATAAGGAATTGAATCGATAAGTGATATCAATAATGGAATCGGACTTGTTAAATTATTATCAATTTCCATCCATACTGGGGAGGCCAGCCTATGACTGATAATGCTCTATTGTGTGTTTTTCTATCCAGGTGTGTTTTTACTGCATTGAAAGTGTTTTTGGGATCTCTGTCATGCTAAAAGAATGAAGCTGTTGCCAGTCAGAAGTTTTATAGATGGTATTGCATGGTGGATCAAAATCTGACAGTACTCTTCTGAGTTCATAATTCCATCAATAGTGACAAGCTCTCCAACACTGCTGGCTGCCCCAAACCATGACAGAGCCTGCACCATGTTTTACAGATAACTGTTGTATGTCTCGCCTGACCTCCTTCATACATATTCACAATGATTTGAACTAAAAAATGTGGATAAATCACTCTCTGAGGTCCATTGCCACTCATTTTTCAAACATTAAACCAAAGAAATGAAAACAAATTATGTGTTTTTTTGACAAGCTGCTATTAACAAAGTGGCTAAAGATACAATTTAAAGTTGGTTCTTTGCTAAGTTGTCTGATGTATGTAGACTCAACACTGGTTCATCGCTTGAACTACGTAAAATGCTTAAATTATTCATAGGTCAGTGTTAACTGTCTTAGTAAGCAAAAGAAACATTTCTCTGAAAATGATCAGGTACAAGGACTGAACCGATAATGGGTAAAAAAAAAAAAAGAAAAAAAAAAGAGCAGTTGGCTTTGTTTTATGATTGTTGGAGCACTGAAATGAAATCAGTTAGCTGTACTTGGTGTATCTTGTCCACTTTTTATTATGTTCTTGGGGCATAGCAGGACATTGTCATGACTCACATTTGGAGAGTTTTATGTAATCAAGTGTCAAATAATTATGTATTGTGAATAAAAATGCTTAATCACACATTCACAGTCTGAATGTGCTTAATCACATGGCAGTGTTTTTCACACTGAATTGCAGCAGCTGCATTAGCAGCAATGGCTTCTCTGCAGACAAAGAAATGAATATTGTGCTAATGTCATTGTAGGTGAAAAAAACTTGTATCACTTATACTAAGGACTTGGAGACCTAAAAGATATCAGACTAATCAAAGTGCATTAAGGGGTTGCTGCATGGGGTTATACAGCACACAGTACAGGAGATATTCTGACACTTTCCTAAATACAGAAAACAAAATATTGTAGTTAAAAAGAAATAAATAAGTTTGGGGTCAAAATACACTTCATCCCACACTTCACATGCATTGAATACACATGAGTTCACGCTATCCAGCCCTCTTCACTCAGGTGCCCTGATAGTAAACAAGGTCATGGTCTCTCATGTATGTGCATCCCTCACATGAGCACAGCTTTTGTGGCCAACGTAAAATCAATAAAACGCTGAATCAGATTTTATTGTTCTCCACAACATCCAGTCAACCCCACCTAAAAACAAAAATAAAACATAATCGAATTGGAGGTATGAGGTTTTCACATCATTTAATAATAACAGCTTCACTTACTGATGCTCTACAGTAAATCTGCACCCGATATCGGTTTCCTCATTGCATAGTAAAATGTGTTTGTCACGACATTTGTTGTTTGGGGATCCATTACTGTTACTGTGATTTCATTATACAATATATTATATTACACAGAATTGTGTGTCTTGCTGACAGGCACGGGTAAAACGATAACAGAGACAATATCATTTCACAATATCACCACTTTATTACCCATTACCTCCGTGTCAAGTTTTATGCCTGACCCATATATATCTCTCCAAGAGTGGCTCTGCAGTGTCTACACAATACAGTGACAACATTTATTTCTTTTGTTTTTACAAATCGCCTGGCTCTATGGATATAGATGTGCATAGAGACAAGTTTGACTAGATATGCCACTATTTTTGGACAGGTAGTTGTTGGAAGAAGTGTATTAAAAGATCAGAAATGTCCTTGAACATTTTGTGGCTACATTAAAAGGATTTTGTCCAGTAGTTGAAGGTGAAAAGCTGGTTGAGTTTGGTTGTGGATGAAACAAATGTAGTTAAGCTGTGTAATACAAAGCTGTCAGGACCTGATATGTGTATGCTGCTAATAACAAACAACAGATAAATGTATCTGGCTCATTGTTTATTCATTATTGTTCTAAGGAAAAGAAAAAGAAAAGGATCTAATCAAAACACTGCAACACAATAGTTCATGGAGAAAGGAGGTCTGGATTTTATTCATGAGGCACGCTGGAACCTGTGTGTGTCTGATGCTGCAGATTACCCTCTGACAGGTCTGCAGCCCTGGAAACAGAACAACAACAGGGACTGTCACGATATCAACAAAACATACTTCCAACAAACTGTTACCTACTTACATGGCAATGTCCTGATAGAAGGAAAACTATTACATATCTGTTATTTTACATTCAAATATATCATTTAAAAACAGTGGTTCAGAAGCCTCTTTTTATTTGTTGCCTGCTAATGATAATACTCTGTGGAAATTCTTAAGAAGTGGTTGACTCCCAAATGTCATTATTCTGAAAAAAATCATTTATCCGCCTGCATTATCTTCTCTGCTTTTGTTTATCCCCCTTATGTCTTTACAAAAACCGAATAATTAAATTAATTTCTGCAGCAAGGAGGTGCAGTGTCGTGTTTTAAGTTGTTTCTCATATTTTCCGTTGTTACATTTTTACAACAGTCATTTGCTAACTCACTCCACCAGCTAATAACCTACAATAATTACTTGAAGTGCCAATAAAGCCAAGGGAGCATCCAACTGGTAGAACTTCAGTATTCAGTTGTGACCTGCTTGTAAACAAGCCCCTGAAGAAGCCCACCTCACCCCACCCCGTTAGAGTGAATGAGGTGGAGTTTGGACGGTTGTTCCCCATAATGCTCATGTGCTACCATAACAGCCTTTCCCATACAGCGCAGCAAATGTTGGCATGACAGTTACAAATAATGCAGACATATATATATAAATGCACTACAATTCTTGGTAATATTTGGTATGGCCACTTTTATTCTTCAACACAGCTTGAACTCTCTCATGCAAGCTCTCTTGTCATTTCTTTGCGTAGTCTTCAGGAATAGTTCTCCAGGCTGCTTGAAGTACATTCAAAGCTCTTCTTTGAATGTTGGCTGCCTTTTTTCTAGCTCTCTGTTAAGATGATCCCACACTGCTTCAATAATGTTGAGTTCCAGGCTCTGGGGAGGCCAATCCTCAATAACTGATAATCGTCTATTGAGTTTTTTCTATCCAGGTATGCCTTTGCTGTATTGCCAGTGTGTTTGGGATCATTGTAATGCTAAATAATGAAGCCATTGCCAATGTCCAGATGGTATTGCATGGTGGATCAAAATCTGACGGTGCTTTCCCTTTCTGTGCTTTGAAAGATCCCCAACACTACTGTCTGAAATCCAGCCCCAAACCATTACAAGTGATGGATCAAAAATATGTTTTCATGTCTGTCAAACTGTTTTATGTTTGGCATTTTTCACACATTCAGCCAAAGAAATGGGTAATATGCCTTTGCAACAGGCTTCTGATAACTTGCCTATAGATACAAATGCAATTTTCTTTTTGCTAAATTGACGTTATGTGTAGATATATCACTTTATCCTTGAATGATTCATAGGTCAGAGTTAAGTGGTTCATTAAGTAAACAAAAATAAATAAATAAAATTCCTCTAAAAACAAGCAGAGTCAAGACTCGTGCACAATGCTTTGCATAACCCCCCCCAAAAAATCTCAAACTTTAGCTCCATAACTAAGTAGAAAATATGTAAAAGGCATAGTGAGAAACAAACATAAGCAATATTGCTCAACTACCTTGTATTCAATGCACCATTTTGAGAAGTCTGCCACTCAAACAAGAAATTATGAACTTATAGAGCTGCACATACGTTTTTTTCTCCTGCAACCTGTAATTTCAGAGTCTGCAAAGGCAACATGACAGGCCACTCATTCGCACTGGTTCTGTTCGGTCTTTGGACTTTTAATCTAACATGAAGAAATTGATTTACTATGAATAAGGAGCAGCGGCCAACAATAGCAAACAGCTAAGTAAATACACGGCAGGCAAACCTGATCAAGTCAGAGGCCGCCAAACATTACACCGAAGAACGTGTGCCATGTGTTCATGAATGCAGCATGCAGCCACAGATTACATTTTGCCCTCTGTGACCTGGTAACCATGGCAACAACACATGTATGGTCATCCGTAGCAGAGTAAAAGTCACCCTCCTGCTCAGATGAAGGGAACAAGAAAAGTAAATGGATGAAATACAGTGAGGGGCCAATAATGGGTGCATGCATCAAACTATGGATGCATAAAAACAAGGTTCTGCTGCTGCTGCGCTCTGCTCTTGTGACTGACAGTGTGTAATGAATTGCCATAATCCCTCAGACTGTATGTCACTACATAACTCTATCCTCCCACTCTGGCTTTTTAACTTATAGCTCGCTCAGCCTACTTTGTGTGCTAATCACACTGCTATGCTTTCTTTCACATTTGCATTTGCATAATGATAATGACAGGAGGAATGTGTGCTTGTGTGTGCGAATGTGTTTGGGTAATCTAAAGTGTTCCTCTGCTGCCTCTGTTAGGACTGTTATACAGTTTTTCTTGGGTATTCTCATTCAGGGTCATGAGACTAATTCTGCCATTAAGCTGGAGATCCTACAAATGACTCACTATTCATTAGAGCATCATCTACTAATTTAAAAGGCAATATTTTATAGTCATACACCAAAAACAATGAGATCATCCTAACAGCGATTCATCATCTTAAACATTATAAAAGTGTTACCCAGGCACTCAACTACAGGAGCCCTGTGCTCCCATTAAAGTGATAAGATCCACCTGCCAGGCAATATATCAGAACAAGATTTAAATTAAATAACCAAAAAGGTGTCATGGTCCTGGCAAGCCCCACTCTTCTTTCTCTTTCACTCTTCCTCTAGATTCCCCTTTTCTCTCATTTAGTGTTCGGAGCAGGTTTTCTGGTTCTCAGCTCCATCTCTGGGCAGGGCGGTACCTGCCCCTCTGACCCAGCTGGCACACCAATCCTTACTTAACTCTTCTCATTACTCCTTAGTTGAATGGATTTAAGGCCATGCTAACTTATCATCTTTTGCCAGATTATTGTTGCCTCTATGGCGGTAAATTGGCATCACAAGGTGTATGCCTGTTTCTGAAATCTTACCTGTTCCTGACAAAACGCTCTTGGGCCTCTCCTAGTTCATGTCCCTGCTTGTGCTTAGATGGATCCCTCAGAAGAATCGATTTACTTTCAGCTAAATCGCCTGTGATCTTCTCAAGCTGGTCTCAGTGAGCCATTCATCATTTTTACCTGTAGTTACCTGCCTACCCACTTTCCACCTTTTCGTCCTCTCGATTTATCCTGGCAGTTCCCCTCCACCTAGTGCCCAAGGAAAAGATTTAAGCGGCCTCCCTGGAGAATACCTGCCCAGTCCCAGAAAAAGCCTTGCCTGACTTCAATCTGTCAGGCTCTGAGTCCAGATTCCTGAGCTCCTTTCAAATGAAGTCTTTTTAAACTAGTCATGGTCTCTTGTGTCGTGCTTTAGAGTCCTTCTGTTTTGATATTAGACAAACGGGTAAAAAGAAAGACATTTCCAGCTGTTCAGTGTCTTCTTTTAAACCCTCTATTTTTATAGCTATAGACTTTACCTGATCTCACACAATCTGCTGACTGCTAGTACTTTAATGAAAGCAATGACTTGCTTTACTGAAATACTTGAAGAAGCTATTAGCAATACAGAAAAAAGCATCGGTTAAAGCAATGTAAAAAGGGCTTATTAAAAATGTATGCAGTTTGGTTCAGATCCACTTTCATAAAGTCATTAGATAAAACCAGTACAAAGTTATTAGTATAGTTGTTTTCAAAATGGACATGATTTGTCATTTTCACATTTTCCCCATTTATCATCCATTTAAAAGCAGCCCTTCAAAAAATGTTAGTAGTTGTGTTTTAAAAGATTCTATTTTTTAAACATGAAACTAAGGTATCTTCTAGTTTACTCTTTCACACACACAAACACACACAGTGCTGCCAGCTTGGGCATTTCAGCAGGGAAGTGGACAATATAGAACAAAATGTGTGTTGGCTCTTGTCTTCAAAGATGGAAACTGTCAATCACTGATCATGACACCATATATAGTGGCATATGCATTAACCATCAAACATGAGGAAGCTGTCAAGGTTTAGCTGTGTGGGAGGCAGAGTAGGGCCAAATTGCAGGACTTAGAGACAATGGATTACCTAAAAGAGGCAGTTTTATTGTTGTTACTACTCAATTTTACACAAATTCAAACAAAGAAGGAAACCAGGTGCTAAGAACAAAGGAACAAGTAACTAGGAAGACACTCGGAGGAACTAGGAGATGAGGAGATTGGAGACACCTGGTGAACACAGCTGAACAGAATCTAACTAATGAGACAGGGGAAGCAAAACACAGGACAAGAGGCTATCATAATAATGAGGAAATCACTAACAGTGAAACCAGGACTAAAATATACAAATTTGAGACAAACACAGAAGAAACACAGAGAAAAGAGTGGAAAGACACACTAGGAATACCAAAAGGCGAATAATCAACCTGTCAAGTAACAAAGAACAAACAGCACAGAAAACAGAATCATCATAAGCCCAGGAATGTAAATATAAGTTTATAACCAGATGACTAAATAATACAGAATATAGAACTAAAAAAATACAAAACCAGAAAACCCAAATTTCCCAGAAACTCAAAACCCTCGTCTAAGACCCAGGAACCATGACAGAAGCAGTGCGTCCCCTTCTTTCCAAAAACATGGACATGGACAGATATACCTCATTGTTATTACAAAGACATCAGGGCAAAGTGTCCTGAAGAGTTAGCTGACTCAAGAACCTAGTGAGATATTTGTAAAGCAGGCTTCATTCATTCATCCAACAATGTCACTTGTCCAATTCAGGATATCTGGAGCCTATCAGAGCTGTGGACAAATTGCTAGTCTATCACAAAGCAAACACGGAGACCTAAACAACCAATCATACTCACATTCACACACATGCAAAATATAGCTTCACAAAACTGACCAAACTGTGAGAGGAAGCCAGAGTACCTGGAGAAAACCTCCACAGGAACATACAAACTCCTTGCCCTGTGTGGAAGCATCTGCATTCACTGTGTTTCTCCACTTATTTTGCATTCTTCTTATTTGTAAGTACAGCAGATCAAAGGTCACAAAGAGGACAGGAGGGATTCACATAATTCTTGCTTTTAGTGAGTTAAGTTCATGCTCATTTTCCATTTTCAGAATTTTATGAGACTGGGTGTCATCCTTCTTCCTTTCTGAAAGCCTCAAACTTGCACCACTGCTTACAGGCTTGAGACAGTGATAAAGAAAATTGTATTCTTGAATTAAATCAAGGTTTATATTCCATCCAGACAAGACAGATAATTAAATCTCTCCAAATTCAAGGGTCATTCGTGGTAACAAAGAAAAAAATCTTCTCAGGTTGAGTGGCTGTTCCCATGCATTTTATGTGTTTTGGTTTTGATAGATCTCAAATAAAATATTGATGTGTGTTTACAGAAATTTCTTAATATCACAGTTTTGTTCTTTTTAAAATTTTCTGCTAGTGCCAAAGGGTTTCTTTCACACTGCAGAGGCGGTTGTGAGAACAGGGCATGCATGGGGAGAGGTTATGTAACAGAGAAAGCAAAGAGCTGCATGTTTTAGTGCTGCCTCAGCATTTTGTTTTTAAGATGTTTTCGCCCAGTATGTGTTCCAGTCCCAGACAGTGACAGCCCTGAGTGATATAATCCAAAATATAAACATTTAATTTTCTCTTAAAAATCCACTTTTTCCATTAGGGTGCTGGAAAACTGTTTCTTATCTCATCTGTTTCACACAGTTTAGGTAATTATAGGCTGCTGCATGCCACCAAATTACCCAAATCACTTCTCTTCTTAGCGCCTGACAAATTGCGGCATTGAGAAAGGTAGGAGGTTCTGATTTTCCTTCCGCTGCCTTAATTTGGGGTATTTTTGTGGTGCACAAATATTTCTGAGGTGGATGTTCAATACATGACTGAATTATTGATAAATTTGATGAATTTTACAGTGGAAAGTTCAAAATATTCCAGGTCAAAAAATTCAAAATGCATGCCCATCATAGGAGAATATATGATGTCCAGGACCTAGATTATGAAATCACATGTAAGATTGGAATGGAGTCTGAACTCTACATGAGATGAGTTGTGTGGTGAGTTGAGGCAAATCTTGAATGTAATTTAAAAAGCTACCTAATTTTAACAGCATAATATCCTATCTTATTGCATATCCAATACAGCACTAATGGGATATTATGCACAAAAATATTGCAAACGATTGCCATTTAAGTAGCTTTTATGATCAATTTTGCTGTTGCCTATCGGGGACTCTGGATAGCCGACAGCAAGTGAATGAAAATTAAAATAATATCATAATAAACCAGAGAGCCAGGAGCCTTGTTGCTCCTTTGCAGTATTGCACCTCATTGTTGTTCAGCCTCAACATTGTGCCCTGGTTCAGCTAATGCAACTTGTGAAGCCATCAGTGTCTCTGAAAAGAAGTGTTTGAAATTGTAGTTCAAACCTCTTCACTGGAAAATATCTTCTTGGCAACTGGAGAGACGGCGTCATTAGTTCCAGCATTCGGGTCTCACGGGTGGAAAAGTTCTTCTCCAACACCTCAGCAAACGGCATTTGAGGTACCGGGTTCATCTGGCTGTGAAAAACCTGCTGCTGGATCTAGTTAGTAGCTCCTTGACAGCTCCATGCACACTTGAAAAGAATGAATAGCCCTCAATAGCGTGAAGGGATTGTGTAAGCAAGCTGTCTACTGTGGCAAACGGTGCTTGTGCAGTTATTTTTATATTGTTCTCTGAACTGCAGAAGTTAGAGAAAGTTGCTGGAAGAGAAAGATACTTTAGTACAAATATGAAAGACATATTATGTCTGGAGCACTTTGATGCTCTGAACAGATGATCATTACTAACAAGTTAATTCATTTCCATTTACTGAATAAAAATGTTGCCTTTTCTAAGCAACCTTTTCAATATGAAACCTTTCGTGTTATGGCAGTTCAACTGAAAGCTTGATTTTTTTTAAAAAAAACATCAGCGCCATGCCATTCTTCTTCGACTTCCATGTGTCAAAGTGAGGAAATACCTTCTGAAAAGTGTACAACAGATGCTTTGTGGAGAGTTCTTCCACCACAATTTGCTATTCTTGGTATGTATGTCTGCAATTTGGACGACGGTTAGTTGCCCAGCAACACAAGCTGCAGTTATTGTGATCCTTTTAACGTGATGCTGGTACACAGGCAGTGAAGATGCAAATACAGGTCAGTGAGTCAAGGTCCACTTCCCGTCTCCTCTAAATTGCGCATCAACTAGGAACGCATATGAGGGAATCATATACTAGAAGTCAAGAATATTCTCTGTTCACTGTTACATAACTTAAAATGAGGGCGAAAGAACATGTTGTAAAACTTCAGCATCACTTTTTTGAGCAAGAGTTCAGATTTCTTGCCAAATTCAGAATCATAGTTTTTTTTGTTTTGTTTTTTTTAACAGTTTTGCTGCCAAAGCAGAGCCTCATATGTGCACAGTATTTTACACCAAACATGCCCACAGGACTAAATGGGTGAAAAGCTGAATTATTTATGAAGGTTTAGCAGCAGATTTATTTTTTGATTGATCATTTTTACTGTAGAAACCAACAGACTCTCTGCACTATACCATTTGGCATTCAGTGACACAAGAAAAATTAATGTGAGATGATGTGTGCAGGGAGCCCCACAGGAGAAGAACGGACTGCATTTAATTTCAAGAACATAAAAGAACAATGAGCTTTGTGGAGAAACACACAGACAGAGATATTTCTGTGCCAACATCAGGATTTGTCTTGAAAGGCTTTGGCCTTTAGCATCTTGCCTCGTTATTTCAGTGATGTTTAAGTAAATGTAGAGCTAGAAACAGAAAATATTGCAAGCAATACTTTAAAACATCAACCTGCTAATAACTGTCTATTTGTGAACTGCTTTTGGTCAGCGTTCGTGTCAATAACATGGTTTCCACTTTGCTTTCATAGCAAGCTGTGATGGAAAAATAAATCTAATTTCCTGAAACTGCTGCTGATGATCATAATAAAGAAAAAAAAGTATGCATCAGACTTTATTTCTATTATGAGCAGCAAGCTGATGTGATGCAGCAAGATAGGAGGTGCCTCTGTGGCTTGATTAGTGTCACATACCGAGTGTTGCAGGTAAACAGGACACCTTGTATTAACATCTAGCTGGCCGATATCTATTTTCTGACAGTTTCATTTCCACTCAGGTGCCACCTGCTTTCTGGCGAGCATGACAAGATAGCAGAAGCACCTGGACGCGAACTACAAATATATCAGAGTCACTTCCCCTTTTTTTGAATTTGCTGTGTGTGTGTGCGTGAGTGACAAAGTAAGCAATATCTGTGTTGTCTTACATGGCAGGGAGCATGTGATCTAACACCCCCACTACTCATCGACTGGCGTGCAGCGCAGCGAGTGTTTGAAGAGAGCAGCAATAAAAATGTCTTTGCTGCAGCACAAGTTGAGAATGTAAAGCACTCGCTGCTCATTTTTAAAGGAGAGGCACTGAAAGCACCAGATAAAAAGCCAAAGTGAATATTTCAGCATAAAGTTTTATCTTTTTTTTTCCTCACACAAACCGTTACGCAACTCTCGTTTTGTACTTATAGTTTTAAACAAAAGAATAAAGGCCTAATCGCAGGCTCGAAAGGCTTCAGATGGCGCAAATGAATTCACATGCACACAAAAAGCTGCCTTCCAAGTATAGTATGTGTCACTGAGATGAATGTTATCCAACTGATAATGAGCTGTTGGGCTGCGGCGAGTTGAAGTCTCCAAAAGGGAAAATGGGTAACCACAAAGTCAATGTGATAGGAAGCGAGGGAGGACTCCTGTGGGTTTGTTTTTTTTTTTCTTATCAAAGCCACACCACATAATCATATCCTTGGGCAACAGCTTATTATACAAGGTGCAAACCCCAGTGCTTCAGCAGACGCACACACTCACACAAATTCAAACATAACCGTGAAGATTGCTTTTTTTTTCAGCAGAATTTCTCTATTAGTATCTACAAAAGCATCCCGTTTGTTAGAAGTAGGAATCAGGGGATCTTTTGTGGTTTGGTGATGCTGTTGCTCAGTAGTCGTGTTTGCAGGGAAGGACACAGTGGGAGTTAAATATGAGAGCTCAGTTCACTTGTATGGATTCCCCACTTCAGCTCTCAGACGTTTATTGATCGGTCCATCTTTGTCTGACTGCTGCGTGTCACTCTCCTGTGAAGACAGAGGGAAGTGCACAAGGAACAAGGAAGGGGCAGATTCCCCCATGCGCACACGTGTTCGTGCACATGTATTTAACCACATATAGATACAGAAAGAAAGTGGGCAGAGAGGGGGAGGAGGAGCAATAGAATCTAGAGACAATTACTAAAACCGTCACTTCTCCAAAGACGCCCACTTAATTAATGAATCAATCAAATGCCAACAGTGAAATCCAAACCACCAGAGAAAGATATCACTCTGTCAGGTTTGTAATAGTGCTCCTAATTTCACCACACAGACTGTTATTTAAAAAGCTCTTCACCTCTGTGTTATTTGTCCTGCTGCTGCTGCGTGTGTGAGACACAGGTATTACTCAATGTTGTGGGGACCTAAAGTTTTATTGAGAATAAAAGGTATCACCACAATGTGAGTCATTACATTGTAAAGTGAACGCATGTTTTAATATTTTGGGTAAGGGTTAGTGTTGGGCGAGTAGTCGATCTGATAAAGGTTAGAATACACCTTAGAAAACAAACGTAGGAAGATGTAATGGAGACTAAAGTCGTGCATCTAAGTGCTTGAAAACCTCCCCGTCAAATAGGTCTTCTCTCCCCGAGGAGAAGTTCCCCCTTTTTTCGTGACAGGATGCTCCACCAATCCCATAATAATCTCGGATCCTGCAGAAGGAAGAAAAGGCTGACAAGAGCAGAGTCACAGTTAAGTCGAGGACACACCTACGCTGTCTATTATCTATGAGTAATATTGTGAAGGTACCCTTTGTGATATTTCTCTGGGAAAAAGGAAATCAAATTCTGTGATGTGCAGTTGTTATGTATGTTTGGCACATCCCATTCTGAACAAGCAGCGTTCAATAGCTTACGCAACTTCAGCCCCACCACCTGCAGCTCTCTGTGAGCACCTGTCATTGTCCTTGTTGGTTTTCTTATGCCCTTTTGTGTTTCTCGTTTGTTTCAATCATTTATTTATGAGTTCTTTATGATATCTATGAGTTTATTTTTGGTTATTTCCTATTTCACAATGGATGTTGGCTTTCCTGTCTATCTAATTGTGGTTTTCAATTCCTGCCTTTGCCCCCCAACATCACCAATGCTTCATTTTCTTTCATTTGCATATCTCGCCTCTCTGTCTTTGTTGTATCATATATGCATATTCCCAGTGTTCTTTGTAGCCCATTCAGTGTTTTTTTGTATCAGTGCTTCTTGATCCTATCCTGCCAGTTTCACATGGGATTTCTGGTACCCGTAAGTTCATTTAAATATCTGTTGTGTTAGTGTACCCAGCCTGACTCCAGTGTCTGCAACTGGGTCCACTTTTTGTCCAAAAAGGAGCAGCTGCTGACAGAGATACAGCCTAATAACTACCATCTGCACCTCATTAAATATAATATGGCTTTTCCAGCTTTTTATTATTATTACACACCATCTCAGTAAAGACACCAAACAGAGCATCAGAATGGAGAAGAGCAGGGATTTAAGTGACTTTGAACATAACATGGTAGTTGATGCACGACAGGCTGATTTGAGTATTTCAGTAACTGCTGATCTACTGAGATTTTCCCCACACATCCATCTACAGAGAATGGGCCAAAAAAGAGAAAATCTCCAGTGAGGGTAGTTCTCTGAGTGAAAATGCCTTGTTGGTGCCAGAGGTTGGGGGAGAATGGCAAGACTGCTTCAAGCTGATGTGAGGGTAACTGTAACTTGATGGGACGATGGGACATCTGCTATAACGGTAGGGTCAGAATTTGGTGCAAATATCATGAAAACATACATTCCATCCTTCCTTCTATCATCGGTTCAGACTGGTGGTGGTGTAATGGTGTGGATAATATTTTCTTGGCACACTTCAGTTCCCTTTGTCCCACCTGAGCATTGTTTAAACACCATAGACTACCTGAATATTGTTGCTGACCACAGTGTACCCATCTTCTGATGGCTGATTTTAGCAGGATAACTAAGTAAAACTAAGCTAAGCAAAGTCTCAACTTATTATGAACAATTTTCATATTTACTGAGTTTGATTAAACAGAGTTATTGCAGGTTGGGGCATAAATGCGTTCAAGCCAGTAGTAAATTAAGCATGAGCTTTATGAGTAATGTGATGGGCATTATAAGGCATGATGAATAAAGTGTCAAATCCAAGATTTTCAGAGTTAAAAGAATTAGATGTCCTATTATTAATGAAAAAAGGAGTAGTTGGCTTTGTATATGGAAGAAGTTATAACAAGGCAGGTATTGTCACACCTGCTGATTCTATATGCAGCGTTCATGATCACAGATTCAAGCTTAGTCAGCGGTGCCCTTGTCTGCCACCACATTAATCTGAATTAACTCTCCCTTGCTGAGGTGTACAGGTGTGACAAAGCAGTATGAGAAAGGTCACACTGACACTGATGGGGGGCTGAAGTATAAGATAACAGGAAGTGGAAAGGATATGAGAGGGTCAAAAATCTAACGCATGGAGGGATAATCTGACATCCATAACTTTTCCATCACAAAATATTTTTTTTAATGAAATATTTAAAGGTCTTAGTTTAAACATTTGTGAATAAAATATGAGTTCATGAGCGTTGTGGAAATTTTGACACAAGCAGGTTGTCTTTGTTGTTTTGCCCTTTCAAAGGGGGTCAAACAATACAGAGCACAGCGGCAGTCTGCATGTTTCATGATCCTCCAGTCCTCCTCTCCTCCCCTCTGTCTTTCTGTGTTCGTGCTAATCACACCTTCTGTTACAGCTGTGCCTCCTTCTTTGCTTCCCGCTACAGCACACCTGTGATAATTAACTCACCTGTTGACAATCCTGTGATCAGCTGTTGCTACTACTTAAGGAGAAGGAAGCCCTTCAGCCAATGCTGGATCGTTAAGCTGGAAACAGTCAGTGTTGTTGGCTCTTCTTACTAGATGCTTTGTGGTATTTTGCTCCCGTTTCTGTCTTACCTGGGTTTTTTTCTCATCTGCACAGGATTCCTGCTTCTCCTTCTGACGCGACTTACTGAGAGACAGCGAGAGAGTATATTTTCCTGCAGGAAGCAACTCTGTGGGTTTGCCTGAGGTGGAGCCAAGAAATCCTCTGACTACTATTGCTTGCCTTTGCATTGCTGTTGAACAGCCACTGTAAATAACTGCACTGAACTTATCATCCCGAGTCCGCATCGTGTCCTGCAGAACTCCCTAGTTGGATGGCATTGCATTTGACATAGAAGAATATCAAGAATAGAATCATTAGACAGAGCTGGGGTAATGAGACAGGTGTACACAATCATTACAATAAGGAGACAACAGACACAAAAAAAATGGTAGAGGGCATAAAAAAACGAAGATGAATGGTATAGGCCTGATTACTAATACTTCTCAAGATGTATGAGAAAAGAAAACCCAAAGGAACCAAGAAGTAAACAAAACAATAAAGAAGAACACACAAACAGAAACACCAAGCGACTTTTACTGCTACAACTACTACTACTATTAATAATAGTGATAGTAAGAATAAAAATAATAGACAAGAACCAAAACCAGAGACTCAACAATATTACAAAAAGTCAACCCCAGTGTTAGACTTACAAGGAAAACAGGGATTAAAAATGTACTAGAACAATAGAAAAAAAAATCTAATATACAAATATATTAACTAAAGATTTCTAATTCAAAAACCAATCCCAGAGACCATATTGAATATAAGTGAGGTCTGTAGCATTGATGGTCGGGTAGTTTGTCCTGTGTGGGAGAGCTGACTTAGATTTTTCAACAGCAGTAATGACCAGATTGTGTTACTCTTGCATCTTCAAAACATTCTCTTCAAACGTACAAAAAGATGATAGATTTGCTTTTTGCTTACCAGCAGCCTGAGACATTATTTTAGACTTAGTCATTCTAACAGTGACCTTTGAGAAATACTGTGATTGAACATCAGCATTGATCCAAATCCAACAGTTTCTTAAAACAAGCCATTTCAGCAGTTCAGGCCTAGACATTATTTTTTCTGCAGAAATGTTTGTCAGAAGGTTATCGGGAAGTAGAGCAACCCTCATTTATTTGAACTGCAGGGGAAACTATGTTTATTTAACTTACCTTATTCATTTAATTAACATTTTATTACATAGAAATGCTGCTCTTAACTGCAAACATTTATTAAAGGCAGTCAAGAAATTGTTTGGCAATACAAACTGATTACAACAACCAACTCAGCTCCTACAGTTATTATTATACTATTATTTGATCTCCTGCTGAATTTGTAAATTTGGCCACTTTCAAAGAAATGAACAGTCTCTAGTTTTTATGGTAGTTTAATTTTATAGATAGAGACAGAATGTTAACTAAAACTCCAGAAAAAGCACATTGCATAAGTCATAAATTGATTTGCATGTCACTGAGTGAAATAAGTATTGATTCCCAAACAAAGCATGACTTAGTACTTGGTGGAGAAACCCTTGCTGACAAGCACAGCAATGAGACATTTCTGGTTCTGGCTGGGGGAAGGAAGTTCTCACCCAAGATTTTGCAGTACATGACCCCTTCCATTTGCCACTCAATCAGGTGAAGTTGTCCTCCACCCTTAGCAGAAAAACATCCACAAAGCATAATGTTTCCACCTCTGTGCTTGACCGTGGTAATGCTGTACAGATTTTTTTCTTCCTCCAAACATGGTGGGTCGAGTTGATGCCAAAGAACTGCCAAATATGGTTTCATCTGACCACAGCACTTTCTCCCAAGCTTTCTTTAAATCACTTAGATGTTCACTAACAAACTTGCGATGGGCCTGTATGTGTGCCTCCTTGAGCAGGTCAAGGCACTGTAAGATTTCAATGCATTACAGCATTGTGTGTTATAAATGATGTTCTTTGTGACTATGGTCCCCTGTGTAACAAGCTTCTCCCATGTATTTTTGGGAATATCCACCATCTTTCTCATGATAATCATTACCCCATGATTTTCATGGAGCTCCAGACCAAGGCCGATTGATGGTTACCTTATTACAAAGGTTCATGCTGATGATCTTGTAGCCCATGCCAGCACTGTGCAGCTCTACAGTCTTGTCCTGAATGTCCTTTGACAACTCTTTTATTTTACTCACAGTGGTGGAGATGTTGGAATAGGACAAAGTGATACTGTGGACATGATAAATTTAACTTACTTCAATTAAGTTTAATTCAATGTGATTTATATAATGCCAAATCACAACAACAGTTGCCTCAAGGTGCTTTATATACTATGTATAAGATAAAGACCCTACAATAATACAGAGAAAACCAAACAATTAAACAACCCCCTCTGAGGAAGGACTTTGGTGACAGTGGGAAGGAAAAACTCCCTTTTAACAGGAGTCTCTGTAATTGATTAATCGATTGATGATTCTTGATTTTTGGTTGATATTCTGTCTCTCTGCATTAAAATTAAACCACAATGAACATTAGAGACTTTATTTCTTTGTAAGTGAATAAACATACACATTCAGGAGGGGGTCAAATAAGTATTTCTCCTAATATGGACGTATTATGCATATGCATCTGTGTGCGCCTGCAGGTGTTTTGTGTGAGCAGGCGCTTTTGGACAAGTTCATTTCGCTCAGTTGTTCATGGTGATTGATTTTTGCAGGGCTCAGCTGACTGAGCAGGAGATGAAAGACTCCAGTCGACGGATAACACAGCCTTTCTCCTTTTGTGCTTAATTATCCATCAAGAACCAGTGACTAGAACAACTCGACCTGACAATGAACATGCAGCACAGGGTTAATTAGACAGACGCTTGAGAGCAACATCAGTTATAAAGATCGTTTCCACACGAATGCTAACCGTGTGTCAAACTATGCATTATTGGCTCTGCCCTGAACACAGTGAGAGTAACTGATACAAAAACACTGTGCAAAAAGGCTGCAGTTAACTGGACTTCACTGAATCCCAGAGAGCAAGGCTGTTAAAGCATTGTCCCATGCAAGATGTATAATTCTCCTATTTATAAGTTGTTTCAAACAGACTTTTTAAAATTTGTGTTGTGTCTCCATAGTAATTATTTTTTTATGATTTTTTTCAGGAGATTCACTTTACTTTCAGAACTTGTTATCTGTGTTGGGCTTTCATTACACCTACCTAACAGAAACATCAGTATTTTATTAATACAAAGTGACACTTTCTGTGGTCACTAACATTGTCGTATATATTTTGTAAAATAATGAAGATCAGAACATTGAAGATCGATCTAAATCTGATCTTTCTTGTTTTTTAATTTAAAAGGCTTGTGCTCCTAAAAACTGCTGATAGCTCTCTTTAGGATGAGGAAAATGCAAGCTCATTAGAAAAGATTCAGGTGTGCATTCAGCAGGATTGGGGGCAGAGATGCAATTCATTTGTTCAGCACTAAACCCTCTGAGCTTTTACAATGCAAGTTTGCAGTGAAGACTATATTATAAAGATTTAATCACATGAAAGTTTAAGCATTTCTGTTTGCTGATGTTGCTTATTATCTGTTTCCAGAGCTTTTTTTAACAGTACTGCAGTCACATTTTTGACCAAGGCAATATTTCTGCATGTCCTTGCATCTCTAAGCATGTGGGAATAACAGCGAGAGTTGAAGCATTTAGAAACAGATCCTCAACCATCTGTTCCTAAGATACAGGATATATTCTACACTTTTTGCATCTCTACCCAATATGAAAAATATGCCCTCAATAATACACCCCATAATGATGATGCACAGTACACTCAAATTACCAGATGCAAAACATGCTATCATGTTCATTATAATAAAGGTAATAGAAATACAATGTGCAAAAAATACATTTGAAATGTAAATCTTTAAACCTTTGTGATTAAATTTTAATCAACAGAAATTTTATGTAAGCAACTATTACGTAAGAACCTTTTGTAACGGGTCATGGGTGAACTCTAAAGTGGCTTACTACAACAGCATCATTTCGCTGCACCATTAGGAGAAATTACTGTGGTAATATGGCCCATTAGTGCAACAATGTCACCCATAATAGGATTACTGTCCTGATTGCTGTCTGTAACAAAAGCCATATGTTCCAGTTACAGGTGCTGTCCAGCTTGAGCGAAACAGTCAGCAAATTAAGATGAATTAGGAACCGTGTGCTCATATTTCATGAGGAGACTCATAATGAGATGGGGAAAAAAAACCCCTCTTCGTGTCCAGAAATATCTAAACAGCTCCACTTCAAATTCCCAAATGATCCTCCTGACTAAATAACATTACGGCAAAGTTTAAAACTTCAGCAACACTAGTTGTAAACATTCACAGACATTTTATTAAGTGCACCTTTCTTGTACCAGGCTGGTCCCCCTTTTGGATTCTGTAATTCAACAAGGTGCTGAAAACATTCCTCAGAGATTTTGCTACTGTACATATTGATACGAAACTATCCCCCGCACCTCCATCCATCCTGAGCTGTTGCTGCAAGGCAGAATGGATCTCTGCTTTCATGTTGTTTATGCCAAATTCTGAGCATCATCAGAATGTCACGACAGAAATCAACATTTATTGGACCAGGCGATATTTTTTCAATCTTCTGTTACTCATTTTTGATGATCCTGTGTGAGTTGTAGAAACAGTTTCCTTTTCTTACCTAACAGGAGTGTCACTCATGGTTTTCTGCTTCTGGAGTCCATCTGCTTCAAGGTGGGACATATTTTGCTTTCAGAAATGTTCTTCTGCCGTGGCTATAATGAGAGATTTTTCTAGTAACTGTTGCTTTTCTATCAGTTTGAAGCAGTCTGCCCATTCTCCTCTGACCCCTGGCATCAACAAGGCACAGAAAACTGATGCTCACTGGATATTTTCTCATTTCTGGGCTGTCCTCTATAAACCCTAGAGATTGTTGTGTGGGAAAATCCCAGCAGATCCTGAAATACTCAAACAAACTCATCTGGCATCAACAACCATCCCACGTTCAAGTCACTTAAATCACCTTTCTTCTCCATTCTGATGCTGAGTTTGAACTTGACTAAGTCTAAAGGCCTAAATGAACTAAGCTGTTGCCATGTGATTGGCTCATTTGTATTAATGATAAGTTGAATGGTGTACCTAATAAAGTGTATAAACGTCACATAAAGCTAAAGCACATCACTAGATACGGTCTCTTATCTCATTCATTTAACTTGGACGTAACCTTTAAATTTCTTCAGGTTTGCAAATAATCAGAATGGCAAAACCATGAAGAAACAAATGTTATGTTTCAGCAGCTTTATACACTAAGCAGTGGTGAGATGGTCAAAAAGCCTTGGCGCTTTTACACTAAGAGCAACAAAAAAGATGACTACAGCTGAGGGTAAAACAGCTTTAAAGCAAAGTCAGAAAGATTTACAGCCATTCATAGCCTACAGTGGTTTTGTAGTTTCTGTTGACAGAACATTACAGCATTAACTGCTCAAAGACTTTGCAGCGGGTGTTATAGCAGCAGAGCGAGCATTATATTATATGCATGTATTCCACTTGAGTGCAAATAAATTCTGCTCTGCTGCTTGTTGAACTGATGTCTGACTTGGCTGAGGACACGCGCCGAACCAAAAAACTTCAGCCTCTGACTGATACCAGCTCACAACAGCATGTTGACAACTAAGAAATAATTTGTACTGACTCATAGTCTCTCATTTATTATGGTTCAGACAATCAATGACAATTCTCTTTGGGTAAACTGGAGTTAATATTTGATGAGTAAATGCAATCCCTTGAGCCTTTCAGTGCACATTGCTGATATGACTGCATGTGAGACACAAAAGCCACAATGTAAGTCTCTCATATTTTATCCAGGAATGGGTTTTTCTCCTGTTGAATGATTGAAGAAATTAATGAAAGTGTCACACATGTACAGTACCTCTGTGATTAATGCCCTGAAATGATTAATCGCAGACTGCTTGGATCCTGACAGTGTGACCAGCATCCATCATAAACAATGAAACCACGACTTCCCTAGAAGTCGTGTCCAAGAGGACCTAAAAAAAGCCCCTCCCCGATTCTCTGAGCATGTGAGTGCAGATTGGATGCTTGAGTGAATTAAAGTAATTTAGAGAAGGAGAAATGAACAGATGGCCAGAAAAAGAATATAATGGAAAAGGAAAGGATGGAGCAAATGGTTGAAAATCTATGACAGGACATGCGGTGAAAGCAATCTAAAGCATTTTTAAAGCGTGGTTACAGACTACATGTTTACAGTTCTTTTCATTTAGCATTTTCCCTTCTTTAAATGAGAAATTTGTCCTCTTTAACCTCAACTACTGTCCCAACAAAACATCAAAAAATGCACAAAATAGAAAAAAAAAGTAGATATCAATCATATATTTATGACTTGTGTAATTTGTACTATGATTATGCATTGGTTAGGAAATGAAATAAACATTAAAAACATTAAAAATATAAAATTTTGCCAATTTCTTTTTCTTGGTTCTTTTGGTTTTATTGTGTTTTTTGCATCACAAAACAAAAGCATTAGAGCTGTTTTGTAAAACAGGAGAAAATCAAACATCTGTTAAAGGGATCACGTTTTCCTTTCAAAGACGCTTTCCTGATTAATGAATCAATCTAATGCCAGCAGTACATCAGTGTCAAAGCACGAAAGAAAAACAGAAGTCCCCCAATTCAATTAGCAGCAGCTGATCATGCAGGTGATCAATACTGTGGTCTCATCTGCACATACACAAACACACACACAAGGACACGTAAAGGAGCTGATCAGCAACTGACCATCAAATTACTGAGAATCTTTGTCAGCCTTGGTTTTCATGTGGAGGTCACGTCTGCATGCCAAGGTAAAGATAACAAGCAACACAGGGGACATAAACCTTACAGACAGTCTCACAAATTCAAATTAATTTAATTAAAGCCACGCTTCAAAGCGTGGAGCTGCAACCTGGGGTCTGCTTCTGCTTACTGATAAGCTGGCTTTTTCCTGGAGGTGAGATATGGCTCGTTGACTGGGATGTTGCCAGTTTAGTCCAGTAAGAAGAAAGTGCTATTTATTTATTTATTTTACCACCAAAATGGTATTAAAACTGTCCTATTTTGTTAAAATTCATGATTTTTAAGGTGGGTATTCTGTAGTATTCTATATTCTCTTCACCCTTGTCACACAGCAGCTCACCATCTACCAAGACGTGGTTGTCAGACAGGTCTGCTTTCTGGTTCTGAAGCTGAATTGTACATTTGGATGATGCTGGAAGGAAGAAAAGTGGTGATCCTTTATAATATATGAGCATATAGAGGGTTTTTTTTATAGGGTGGGGGTTTTAAGGAATCCACATCTCCCTTTGGGAGGAAGTTTCTCTCTTTCTCTCTCTCTCCCGCTCTCTCTCTCTCAACAAGAGCGCACACGGTCACTGAGAGCGCAGCCAGAATGCGCCACAGAGCATCCGGTAGTGTCACACTGATGAATCGCGTCTCCTGACCCTGACAGCCCAAACCTTCCCTCCGTAAAAGCACGAAATGCCTGCAAACACCTGGCTGGATTTCGCGGAGGCGGTCTGTTCTCCGTCTTCCTTTTACGCTCCGTCTCAGCGTTGCTTTTGCTAGGAACGCGATGTCCTGGATGCGTTTTCTCCAGTGACGCTGAAGTGAAGCGCAGTTTGCTGAAGCCATGTGAAGAGCGGACATGTCTCTTGTCGGGAGCACCGGAGGCAAAACCCGAGTCCAGTAGAGGGAACAGTGTTCGCGCTTTATTGGAGAGCAAAAAGATCCTTCCATGAGGAGACGAAGAGAGAAGAGATGGTAGAGAAGTAAGTACGCAGACAAGTTGGAAATCTAAGCCTAGCAGAAGGATGATGATTAGCGGCTTTTATTCTGACTTATAACCTGTTATCAAGTTTGCACTTTAGAGAAGATGTTAAGGGAGGAAGCTACCGTTCAATAGCTAATCGGTTCACTGATTGGAGGTTAATAACAGGGATATTTGAACTATATATTTTATTGTTTTGAACTTGATAACACTTTTACTTAATTATAGACAAGAAAGCGACATTTTTAATTAGGTACACCCATTTAAAATGGACTGATATAATAAAAGTGCTTACCGCAGTTGCGTGTATGTGCAAATAACATAACCACAAAACCTAAAACAATCATTTTTGTTTTCACTGGATTGTTTTTAGCGAGTGATCCTCTCTATGAGTTGTTTACTATAAAATTATGTCCAGTATGACCTCTCGGGGTGGTTATGTAATTGGATCTACTGTAGCAAGCTGTTTAGGAAACGGGTTTGTGACAAAGAGTTTAACATTTTTAATGAGCGTCCATTCAGCGTCCATTTGCACATTTATACCGTGGGATAGCAGCCAAAATGAATAAATACATGCATGCATGCATGCATGCATACATACATACATGCATTCAAAAAATAAAATAAAAAAAATTAAGATATAGTATTTAACTCGTGGAGGGTAAAGGGTTGCATTCTTCTTTCTTCAGTCTTCTTCATTCTTCTTCACATGTTTTGCATGCACAGATTGATTGACTGACAGATCGATTGAAGTGATATTTGGGAGTTTTATATCAGTCTTACATGAATATTTATTAGACATAATTCGGAAGAGGATCAACAGATAATGAAGCCGATTGTAAAATTCGAGCTGATGCATTGTGTATTTTTTCCTTCAGTGTGAAGACAGTGTGAGTAAAAAGTGTCCAACCTCATGCAGATAGCTGGGGGTGAGGTGGCGCTGTTTCTTAAGAAAAACATAAAAAGTGTAATTAGACAAACCAATTAATACACCATACATATATATATATATATATATATATATATATATATATATATATATATATATGTATGTATAAAATATTATTATTATATAACAGCATTTAACAAAAACTGCCATTCATACTGGGCTTCACTTTTTAAGGTTTAATGATCAGCTTTTCTGCCAGGTTACTGACATTTTAAGAAGGTGGTGGCATTAAAATACTGCAACAGCAGGTCTCTCTATAATATCTCATATTAACATTTCTGAAATATCTTTTTCTTTTTTTTAGTAGCCAAAAAACACAAACTCTTAGCTGTATGCCACTAAATCCAGAAATTGTCTGCACAAAGGTCATCTTAGGTGATTCCAGTGATTCAATACATAATACAAAAAAAAAAATGCTGTATACACTGTTTTTCTTCTGTTGTGTGTGTATATATATATATATATATATATATATATATATATATATATATACATATATATATATATATGGTCAGTCCTCATGTATTTACACTGTGCATATAGTAACTAATTATGCATCCCTTATTTATTCTACAATTTATTACATCTTTGCATCATTGCATCTTAAATATGCTTTAATTGTTGTTATTGTCTGTCTCATGGTGTCTGTGTCATGCTGATGTCATGTAGTCAGTATTGTCTGTTACTTACAATGAGACCAAAGAAAAAAACTGAGCCCAATGCCTTGTATGTGTACAAAGCTGATTCTGATTCTTATTATTCACTAGATATAGATATTTGAGATGCTCTGCTTGGCCTTTCCTAGAGTCACCTTTAGCTGCTTGATTGTGGATCTTTCTCCATTCAGTTTTGTATTTAATAACTGAAAAGCTGATTTCATCCTCAAAATTCATCCTGCTATTTCTATCAGCAGTCACATCATCAATAAACACTAATGACCCAGTTCCACTGCCCATGCCACAACACTGCCTCCACCATGTTTAATAGCTGTGGTAAGCTTTCCATGCTTGTCTCTTCCCATCATTGTGGTAGATGTTAATCAATCAGTCAATTTAAGATTGTTTTTCAGAACTGTGCAGCTTCTCTGGTAAAGTCTAATCTTTCTCTTTCTTCAGTGTAACCAGTAATTTGAACCTTGTTGTAAACTTGTTCTATTTCCAATCATGATGTCTCTTCATTGTAAGCTTTAATAGTGATCAGCTATCTCCTCGAGTGTTCTTGACTTGGTTACTTCTGCAGTTCACACCATTTTTGGCTCACCCAGCCAATGCATTCATTCTTTTTAAGAATTAACCAAATTGTTGATTCAACTGTTCCTTTGTTTTTTCAGTCTAATGATGTCCTCACTTGCACTGACATCTATTTGGGCCTCATATTCAGAGTTGAAGCTAAGGCTACCAGAGCTTTTATTGGCCTAATTTGTCATGAAACAACAAATTAACAGCCCTGATCTGCTCATGAAACCGCCTGTCAGTCAATTGTCAATTAATTTTGAGTCTCTAGAAATGGAAATCGTGTATAATAACGTCTGATTCCAAAACAAAAAATGTGTAAAAGCCCTGAAACAAAGCTGAGCCTGGACTTCAGTCACACACTGTTTTATTTTAAATCCTTTGTTTGTGTGTGCAGAGGAAAAAACATGTTTAACTGTCCAAAACTTAAGGACCAAACTGTATACACTGAGAGATAAAACATTACAATCCAACCCTGCTCTTTTCTTTAACACATTAGACCAGATTTTCTTAAATACACATGTGAAAGAACCTTTTTCCACATCTGCTCCATGCTTGCCGGTCTTCTGGACCAGAGAGGATTCCTGGTAGTTGGTCAGAAACTTTCCATTTCCTTAAGGAAATGAACTCCTCCCTGTGCTTGAGGAATTTAGAGTAATGTTGGGGGAAGGATAATACCATCCTGGGATGGGTTATAAACCACTTCGTGACTGGAAGAGAAGGTGTTGAAATGCCTCATCGACCCATTACACAATTACAAAGTGTTCTTGAGACTATCTAGCCTGCCTGACACAAGTTTCTCAGAGAGGTCACAAAGAAATGGTAACTGCCGCTCAGTGCTGTGTAGTATATATCAGTTTCAAGTTCAAAAAAAGTTAAAGATTTTATGCCTTTTAGGATATATATTTGATCCACTGTATATAAATAGGCAGTTTAAACGTAGAGTTTGGGTTGTGGTTGAGTTTGAAGTTGAAAGCAGCTCTTTGAATTAAATTTATGAGTCAGAAATACCTGTAAACCATTTAAAAAACTATGTTTTGAAGTGTCAAGTATTTAAAAATATGAAACTGAAAATCACTTGTACTCATTTACATTTTAAAGACAGAGAATAAAAGCAGTTATAAGGGACAGCCAGTCCTGGAACATTTTTATGAGTTTAATGGTTGGTAAGGTTTCTAATTATCTCACAAACTTTTTCCTTTATGTGATGAAGAAGCAAACAGTAATTTAAACAGTTAGTTAAATGACAGAATCAATAACTGGCAATTAATTTGTTAATTAAACCATCTTTTTAGGCAGAAATATCACAGCTCCTTTGGTCCAATCTTCTTCAGTGAGAGCTCCTTTTTTGTTTGACATATTTGTTAAAGGTTTATTATTACATTTAGCCCTGTTTAGTTTGAATGAATAAAACATATTATGGTACTGAACTGTCTGGAAAGTAACCATGAGAAATAGTCGCAACCCTATTATATTATATTATGTAAATCTCATATGGCGCATATTGTTTCCTGTTTATGTCTGTGCTAAAAATAGCACAGGTACAGTGAGAGATTCATTGACTGATGAATCTACTGGCAACCAAGTCTAATCATAGGAAAGGTGAATGATGGGACAAATGAGGAAACATGTAAAGACACTGATCCACGTAAATCATTTGTGTCCTTGCAGTGGCTGCACCTGACCTTCTTGACCCAAAGGCTGCCGCCCACAACTCCAAGCCTCGCCTGTCGTTTTCAACCAAACCAGTGGTGCTGAACACCCCAGAGGACGAGTGCGACACTCGGACTACGGTCATGAGGTGGAAGACCGTATCAGCTATCTTTTTCCTGGTGGTGTTGTACCTCATCATCGGGGCAACAGTGTTCAGAGCACTTGAACAGCCTCACGAGAGCTCCCAGAAACTGGCCATTCTTACTCAAAAATTGGACTTCTTGGTTGCGCATGCATGTGTAAACTCCTCAGAGCTGGAAGAGCTGGTCCGGGTAGGTGGAAGCTTCAGTGTCATATTAATAATCCTAATTTGTTTTGTTGTGCGGGTCTTAATGTGTAGCAAAACACAAAATTTGTCTGCAGATTTTTAAAACTCAGGGAGAGCACTGTGCAGTTTGTACCTGGCAGCTTAATGTTGTTTAAGCAACCCTGAAACCTTACCCTGCCTCTAACACTATGCCTTGCAGAAAAGTATAATAACCCTAAATAGTTTTTACCCCACAGCTGTAAGTCTGATGGGGTATTGTCGTCACCCTGCCGGGGGAGCGAGCAGGGGGTGTCAACACCCAAGTTTGTATATGTGATAACTAAAGAACAAGGCGACGTAGGATTTTGACATTTATACCATAGTTACAGCTAAAATTCTCAGAAGAGTTTGAATCTCACTGACCTTGAATTCAAGGTCAGAGGTCTTTAGAAGAAACCCTTTTCTAAAGTTTGAACAAAAATATGGTTTTAAAACGCTTTTTCCCCCCCACTGAAGATATAACTCTACCACCATCTTTGTTCCAATGCAGGACTCTCTGGCTGCCACGTGTCTCTGTCATAATGTCTCTGTTTTAAAGCTAAATAATACCATTCTTTAAAGATAAGCAATTTAGATTTTTTTCTACCTGTTCTTATCCATGAAATGCATTTTTCAACAGTGATTTGTGAGGGTTTTAGAAGCCTTAGACAATTGATACAGGGTAACAAATCATGAAATGCATGTGTTTTTCTAAATGGAACTTTAAAACAAAGTTTCATTCTGGGGAATTCCATATCACAGTATATCTACACTTACTTTTTATCTGCAGTTTCATTTGAAGAAACAGAATCGAACCATGCAGGGTACTTTTTATTTTCTTGAGCTCACCATATGCCAAGCACCAGAAAATTACTACTTGAGGCTGAGACCAGTGTGGGAGTACCTTAGAAGAGGCACGTTTAAATGTTTTTGAGCTGTAAACTAAATGACATGGAATCCATCATTGCTGGAGGCTGATGCTAATTTTGACATTTCTATTAAAGCTATTACAAATTAGCATGGGCAGAACAAAGGGCTCAACAGGCCATCTACGGTTTCATCATCCCAAATCTTGAAAGCTAGTGCTGATGTAAATTTAACCATTTTGAACTACTCTGCAAAATAAAATATACAGAAAACGATATAAACTATGAATGGCTGCAAAATAAAGCACAATACTGCCAAATTACCCATCTGGGTGCTCAGGTTTGTGTTACGTTTGCCCTTTGGGTATTCAATGTTTGCTGAAAAGAAAGTCAAAGATGTAACTACAAATCAAGCCATGAAGCCTCAAGTTGAACTAGTAAATCTCACTAAATGAAACCAATCCGTCAACTTGTAGCTGCACATCAGTGACTAGAAATAAAAATGCGCTATAAATAGATATATTGACGGTGCAGCCGTTTAACTCGTGAAGTCATCACTGTTTCTCTGTGGATTAGTTTATCTCGCCAGCAAACTTGTCAGGGTTGATTAAAAGCATTTCCTCTTGGGGAATCTTGTTGGAGCATTGCACTTGTGGATGATGATTACTTTTCTAATGTGCCAAAGCTGAAAGGTCTTAAATCTCAAGGGAAGAATGATTTTCTACCTTTTCTAAATTTGGCCGCTAGCTGCAATTTCTCATTAAGAGTCTGCCACTTGGAGCCAAGAAAAACACCTTCAACTATCAAAATGTGCAAGGCCAACGTTATGTAGTAACATCAATTGCAAATCATTGCAGTAAATCATTGCAACAATGACCAAATGCAAACAAGCAATGAGGCAGCAAAGTAATGAAGGTCTAAAGAGAACATAAAGCAAGTTTATTATAGAATTTCCCATCTATGATTTTTTTTTTTCAAAGTATTCCTTTTATTTATTTTTTTGTTTGTTTGCTTTAACCAAATCATCGTGTCACAAGTCAAATTAAGCTACTGGCATAAACATACAGTTTAATGGCAAGGATCATTTCATTGTGAGTGGAGCAAACATTTTTAAAATAATAAAAAATCTAAGCAAACACTTCAAGTGAAAAGCCCATCATATACTATAACCTGCAAACCAAAAGCTGTTTTAAAGTTTGTTTTTAGGTACTAAATTATAGAACAGCAGAGCTTGAATCATTGGTGCACGCTCTGATATGGATTTCACCTCACACTGAAAAAAAACCTCTTGATTTAACAAGCAGGTCTTCTCATTCATAACATGAGAACAGGAGAAAACTTTCACAATATAACAAGATTACTTTTTATTTCACTCTGGGTTTTATTGGTTAATACTTTAAAGGGCTTCAAAGTCTTCTTAATGTGGATTTACCTTTTGTGGCATTAAAGTAATAAAAGCATTGGTGTACGCTGTTTATAGTACATGTATGCTCTAACATAATTAAAACTGATTTCACGCTGACAGGATTTATTATTGGATGTACTGAATAATGTGTCGTGGCCACAGTTGTAACAGATGGCAGTTATTTATCTTTAAATTGCCGAGTTAATGTTTAATGGTGATGGTGGTGCTTTCAGACCCGAGATCATCCATCTTTCACATTGTTAGAGTGAAACCTGAGGCTCTCGACGATGGAAATCATCCTCCCAGCTCCCTCTTTCAGTCCCACTACCTGTTACCTGACGTCCAACAATAGGGCTACGACTATACAGTGAAGCTTATTTACAGTTAAGACATACTTCAAAGCATATCAGCAGGTAAACATAAGGAAAGCCAGCAGTAGCAGCAGTCGATTCTGCATCATCATCATCTAAAAGTAGGAACCCACGTAACAACTTACATGACAAAAAGCAACTTTTTTTGACAATATGGACTGAGATTGGATCAGTCTGTAACAAAGTAGGAGTTCTTTTGACAGACTGTCACCTGTAAAACTGATAAACAGGATGAGGATGTTTTTTGCTATACGAGTATGTCTCCTGTCCTGCGTGTCCCTTTTTCTGCAGACTGTCCTCTGTCTTTAGATGCATCTGAGTCCTGGACTTCTGGAGCAAATTGGAACTAATTACTTGCTCAAGAACTTAACCTAAAAATCCAGGGCGAGTTGTCTCTGGGAAGCATTTAGAATCACTTTAATGTTTGGTATTTTGAGGCTAATTGTAAGGCAGATAGCAGTGTTGATATAAATCTTTTATTGTGTTTTCACGAGACTAGAGTCCAGCCAAACCCTGGATGGGCAGAGGTGGGCAGAGTAGCTGCAGTGAGTTCACCAGCCTTTCAAGCAACTATTACTCTTCTGATCATTTATTGATAGGCAGCTTCCCCCTCCCTCACACACACACACTTTTACTTAATGATGTATACAAACACACAGGCACAAACACACACACACGCACGCACACACCTTTGCAGGTTCCTGCTGATCAAACACTACTCAACAGAGGATTGAGGAGAGATGTGCTCTCAAAGGGAGTAATTAAAAAAAGTGAGTGATGTCAAAAAGCTCCGACAACTCTTTCTCTCCGGGCTATTTGCCTTAGCTTTGAGACGTCCACTGCGGTCTTCCTGTCATCCTTTCTTATCTTTTATTAGTTTGCATATAGCTGAGTGCTAAAGCGGTGAATTAGTAAGCTCACTTGGCAGGGACACAAAAGGGGGCTGACTGAGCCAGGGCTTTCTGATCTTATGATTTGCTAAATTATGTTTTTAAAGCCAGTGTGAATGTAGTGGAATTAACTTTGACCTCCTCCTCCTTTGGTTTATTTGGGAATTATGAGGTTTAGACAAAAACATAATAAAAGCTAATCTTGGTGCATGTATTAAGTCTCATAATACAGCTGTATTGTCCTCCAGTGGACTCTACCAACTCTATTATAGCAGCTAAATAGCTTGAGTGGAGAAAACTGTAAATCAATTAATTCTATGCTTTCGTGCTTTTCCTAATTGTCGTCATTTGAGCTTGTACTAGTGACTGATAAGCAACATACGGTGTCTTGTACACTTACTATATTATAGCAATGTAACTCTAAACCTGAGAGGTCTATTCATATTAAATCCAATTGATGGACATAATTAAAAAATTCTAACTCTTTCCGGTCCAATTCTTACATTTATTAAAAGAAAAACCACACAAGAATTAGATCCTTTTTAGATCTTTTTTCTTGGCCTCAAACTGAACAGAACGCATAATCACAGGGGAGTTAAAGCTTAGTCCAGCGAAGTATTCCTCTGCAAGTTAATAGCATCAGATCTGTAGTAGAGTATCTGCTCCCCTGTCGTTTCAAAGTGTTTCTCTTTCATTTTGCCTCAGTAATAATTCCAGCGAGTCTCTTTAGTTGCCACTGGGGCCAAAAAACCTTTTTTCTTACTGCAGTAAATTAAACTGTTCCCCTGTTGGCCTGAGTCTCTCTTCTTTTTTCTTTTTTTTAACCTGGTGGGATCAAGTTAATCCAGCATTCAGAGGAACTGACAGTTCACTAGTCTTGATCTTTTATCTTTCTCGTTTTATCTTGATGCTGTAATCCTTGATACCAAACAGCCAATACGATCCTTCCTCTCCATCTCCTAGTAGCAGAGAGAGCCCGGGGGGTTTGTTTGATTAATTATATTAGTTGAGTCTGCCATACTCATCGATGTTTTATTTGGCTCAGGTTTACTCAAGCTGGAATCTCTGTCCATGGATCTGAAACATCAGTAATCCAAATGAGTGCGTCATGATGAATCTGTGACAGTTTCCATGGTGCTGTATGCGCCCTTTTTTTCTCTTATTACACCTTAGATCTAAAATCAGAGTTCTCAGAGTGTGTCCTTGGGTAACTTTTTGTGCAGTCCATGAGGAGGAAAAAATTAGTAGACTAAATATTCATAACAATGAAATCAAACGTTTTATTCACATATCCATTTTTCCCTAGCGACCAGTGGTTACCTGGGCAACTCGCAGCTTTACAGCTTTACCTGCATACTGTAGTATGTGTGCAGGTAATACACTAGTGATTAGAGATCAATAGAGGTCAGGTAGGTCAGTTGAACTAGTCAACTTCCCCCAAAAAAGAAAAGAAAAACAGGTAGAAACAGGTAGCAGGAAGAGCAGGAAGATCACAGACAAGAAGACAATTTTTTTTTTTAAAGTGTAATTTTTTTACTTTTTATGTTCTGCTTCTGTCCCTTGAAGTGTACATCAGGTCTTGTTTGATCACAGAGTGATATGATGGCTGAGTCGAGCAGAAAGATTTATAGACATATAAAGACAGAACTATAGAGGTGGAGTCAAGAGCTGTCAGCTGTCATTTTGCCTTGAGGAGCCTGGGAAGGGGCAAAATGATGACCCCCAAAGTTGATTATGGATAAGACGTATTGCATAAGCTGGAGCTCTGAAGTTGTGTGATTTGATTTGGAATTATTAGGCTTGTTGCATTCTGTTTGGAATTCCAGTTCCAGTTTTAATGCTGCCTTTAGAAATGACCATTTCCACCTTGTTTGTGTGCTGATTTTTTTCTAAAGCCTCATTGCCTGTTTTCTGTTTGATGGAATCAGAGGACCACCCATTTGGTGGTTTTAGGCAGCAGTGTCCCGTTTTCATGTTTCATGCTAAAAACTATTTCAGTATGGTATTTATGCTACTTTCACGTTTGTGAGTGCTGACATTTTTTCTTCTCAAACCCGGTTGCCTGTTTTCTGTTTGATGTTATCAGAGGACCACCTGTTTGGTGGTTGTGTGCAGTGGTGTCCTGTTTTCATGTTTCATCGTGAAAAAATATTTCAGTCCAATTTTAGCATGGTTGAAATTAAACTGATAAAGACAGGAGACGTACAGTTTAATGCACTTAGCATGTATATTATTAATTACATAAATCAGCAGGATAAAAGAAGAAATCAAACTCTTAGCTGGTGTGTGTCTGTGAATTACACACGTTTATACAAATAGATTTATTAGTTAGGTTTAGGAAAAGATCATTTTATGGCTAAAAATAGACAAAGAAGATGAACAAATTTTAACAAGCTGTGTTCATAAACTGTTATAAAACTGGATGTGACATCACACACTGGTCCTAAACTGTGGAAATTTGGAGTCCGATATCTGGAGTCCGATATTCCCTTCAGTTTGCAAGCTGCATACATAGCTAACTGCTGAATCCTAATTAGTGCTTAGTAACAGACTTATAAAATACTGAAATTTCACTCAACAAAACTAAAGAAGAAACACATGCTATGCAGCAAACTATATCATTTGTCAGATTATTGCAATTAAATGCTCCCAAAGGCACAGACACTACAAATGGTTGGATCTAGCAGCATGGAGGTAAGGCCCTAGCAGACGTGACTACAGCTTCCTGTCTAGAGTTGTTGTGAAGTGGCGAAACTATCAAAAGAGGGCAAAACTATTTTTGTACCAGGCTGTAAACATTTTACTGCAGTAAAGTCATTTTATTATGAAAGTAATATATGCAGATTGATTTGCTTTTGAAGTTGCCACTGAAAGAAATAACATTTTTGGCACTTTTGGCACTTTAGATTTTTTTTTAACATACCACTTAAAAGTATTATTGATGCCAAGCTATGAATAGCCATCAGGAGACCAGTCACTCATTAGGCCGTATTATGGTGTCTTAGGTGGACATCTATCACAGTAGCTGAATTGTGCAATCTCCCTGAATTAAAATTTTCCCTCCTTCTGGAACACATCAGACATTTTAATGCATTAACTTTCCAAGGCATAATCTATCATAAAGAAAGGCGATAATGCCACAGCTGTCTGCGTCTGGCTATATTTATCCAATATGCAGTTTGCCAGCAGGGTGAACTCACTGTAATCAAATGCCCAGTGTTAAGTAGACTAAGCGGACTCTATGCAAATAGGTGAGAAAAGAAACAAGTCTACATGTTACATGAGCATTTCAATAAGGAGAGATCATTTAGAAGAACTGAACATGATTTATTGAGAGAGTGAAATTAAATAATGTATTTGTCGATTAAACTCTGATGACCCTTCATGGCAGAGCAGAATCCCAGCATTGATTTAGGACAGGATCCCTAGATGGTGGTGAAGATGAAGATTGAGGCTTGGTGGATAGAGCTCTGTTGGGTGTGGTGGAGATGGGGAGGAGATGGGGAGGAGGTGGGCTGCACGAATGAGACTCTGAAAGGGAGAATGACGGAGTGCTCAGATTTAACAACACAGAATGGAGGCAGATTGGCTCAAAGGAGGCAGGCAAGAAGATGATAGGACTCTAATGATGTCAGTACTGACTCAGACAGCGTAGGAACTGGTAGTGATGTAAAGAACAGACTAGTAGCCGAACGTCCAGGAAAGAAGGCAGACGATTACATTCTTTTTGAACTTACACATAAGCTTCATTTTGATGTATAGAAAAAAAATGGAAAAGCGATTTTTCAAAACATCATCTCGCCGTGTAAATACAATGAACTTGTGCGCAGGTCATTCGACATCTTTTTCTTGTGACATGTAAACTTTGGCATGGAAAATAGCGGCACATACTAACTGTATCATTTATTTCATGCTAAGGCTGTTTTTTTTTCTTTCTTCTGCAGCAAGTGGTTATAGCAATTCGAGAAGGTGTGAACCCTTCAGGAAATTCATCCAATCAGACGAGCCTCTGGGACATGAGTTCCTCCTTTTTCTTTGCTGGGACTGTTATCACCACCATCGGTAAGCAGAGAAATTTCTCATTCGGTTGTGAAATAAAATGGAAATGCAAATAAATTGTAAGAACAATGTAGAAGCATTTTGGATACAAGTGGATACACCTCAGTCCAACTACCAAAAAATGCCTGAACAGGCCTTAAATAGTTGTTTTAGTTGAATACTTGTCCTGATCCAGTTTGGTCTATAGCAGCCTCCCACTTGAGATTATCCCAGTAAATAATTTTGTACCTCTTTTGCAAATTGTGCCCTCAGTGTTAGCTACCGTGCTCTTTGTACATAACAGAACTTCAATGTCCAACTTAAATATTTAGTAATGTAATTTGGCTTCATACGAGCAAAAAAACAGCCTGAAACTCAAACACACTTCCCTTTTTTCCATCATTTATACCATTTGCTCTCTCTCTGTCACCTCCAGCTGTAAGAGCTTGCTAATCAGAAAAAAGGAATGGCACACACACACAAACACCCACACAACCGGTTTGACAGCTCATCTGGCTCTTCCAATTGGACCATGACAGTTTGCCGTGTCTGTTCAGTGGGCTGTTGGGCTCCATTTCACATCTGTTGCACCGTGTCAGAGCACACCCTCCTTTAAAAACACCCTAAGTGTGATCTTGATAAATATTTTAGCGTCAGATTTTGCTTGCTAACACCAAGCCTTCTCCTGCAACCTCTTTCCAGATTTCTAGATTTTGGTGCACTGCGCCAGGCTTGTGCTTGCAGTTCTGCTCATGAAAAATTCCCCTCCACACACACACACGATGGGTATAACATATCTGTGTGGTGGGCTGTTGAGCTTCATTTCATATTTCCTGGATTCTGTCACAGCTCATCCTTGTGATAAAATGTTGCTAATGCATTGCATTACCATAAATAGATTTTGCCTGCTGGCTTTAAAATATGCTTCCCCTCGAATTTATTGCAAAAAAGCAAAAACTGCACTGTGGGTTTTTCATCTGCTCACCTGAGACTGAGTATGTTGACTCTCTCTTTTACACTCCTGTGCTCCAGTGATTTACAGATGTCGAGTTTTGTCAGTACAAGCAGGTTTACTTAGATTTCCTATGCAATGTAGTGCAGTAAATGATGCAGAGAAATGAAAGAGCTCTACTTTAGTTTAAAAACTAATTAAAAAAGCATGAAGCATCCAAAACTGTCTGAAATTAAGAGTTGAAATCTTTTTTGGTAGTAAACTGTGCTTGAAATTGGATTTTGCCACAGAAGTCTCGATCCCGGGTGGTGATTTTGTTTGTAGTATCTCCGATGGTTGTTCGTGCAAACAACATATAATTGCTGCTCTGTCTGTTGGCAATCGTTTTAATTTTGCCTTACTGGGACAAAATGTTCTGTGGCCTTTGTGCTGCTATGCAAAGACATCTTGCTTTAGAGAAGCCATTATGTCATTTTTTGTCAGCGCACAGCCTGTAAAGAATCTATTAAGAGTCCAGACAGGAAAACATTTCTGAAGCCATATCAAACATTACATTTCATGCACACATACTCCTTTGTTTATGTGATCTTTAATTGGATGCCCATTATTGAAACATAGCATACCCCCCTTCATCGTTGCCCTTTATCGAGGAAATGAACTGGAATAACTTTGTGGGATCGGTTGCCTCTCCTGCCTCCTTCCTACCCTCTCCTGGGAGCAAAAGAGCAGCAATCATTGATCTCACAGCATTTCTCCCCCATGGGATTTCTTTGTGAAGACTCGTATACTCGGAAATTCACATTTCTACTGTATTTACACCAACAGATCTCAAATGATTCATTATTTATACACTGTAGAAAATATTTTATTATTCTCTCATACAACTTTGCTCCTTTTGGACTCTGTTGGAAGGTTGTTTTTACAAGAACATGTTGCAACATGTTGTTCAATGGTTTTCCATAAAAAGGTATAGTTTTATATATTTTTGATACCACCTCAAACCCACTGTACCAACATCTGATGCAAGGAAAGAGAAAGCGCAACCAAACCAAGAGCCTGTGTCTTTTTGTAGCTAATGAAGTCACTCTGTTAAATGTTGTGCAGCTGGTTTTCTCTCCCTGTGTCACTTAATGAGTTTAGAAGGAAGTCATTAAGCTTTTACTGTCCACTGCAATTGTCATCGCTCCTACGAGAGACTGCACAAGCCCTGACGTGTTACTATATGTAATCATCACATAATCCACTCAATTGTGTCGGGAAAGAGGCGATCCAGGGCTCCTCCTTCTAAAATCTTAAGGTTAATGTACTGTTCATGAGGCAATGCTCTGAAACTAACTCAAGAATACTTTTCATGGTTTTTGCAGTCTGATATATTGCAAGTCCTGTAGGAAAACAGTATCTCGGCAGAGCAGAAGCCAGCTAATGTATTTTAAATGCATGACTTCTTATGTTTTTAGATATTTTTAAGAAAATGTTTTTAAGAAAAATGCTTTAAAATTGGCTGTTTTTGCCCAGGGCTGTCACACTATCAGACTACCACATCACAGTTACAGTCACACAGTAAATCAGTATATTAACAATAACATGCTGATATCTGCATAAAAGTGTGAAACCAGTCATTATTTAATTATATTTTGCTTCCAAGGACCCAGACTTTCTTAAAAAAAAATTCAAAGTGGTCTTGAGTGGTCAATTTCAGTCCAGTACTTGTATGTGACAACCACAGAATAGTGATTAGCAAAGAGCTATGAGCTGAACACTTGGCATGTCTCAGCATGGTGTAGCCTTAAATTTTTGAGGAAACCGGACAAGTGGAGGACAGAAGAACAAGTGATAGGACTAAAAAAAATATCTACAGATGGACAGTATCTGAAAATCATGTCCTTTAAGAATCAGAAAAATAAAAATCCAACAAAGACCTAACATAGGACCTGTTCGGGGAAACCTTGTGAGAAATGGTCTCAGTGGAAACAGGTTTGCCAAATTACTAGAACTAGATTGAAAATAAGTGGCAATGAGTAAAACTTTTGTTTCAGATCATTGTCACTATGCACCAAGGTGGTCAGGAGAGAGGCACAACAATGAGTGTATACAGCCATCTGAAACACATGGTGGAGGTGCTGTCATGGTTTGGAGCTCAGTCAGTGGTTTTTGAAGTCTTGGAGGTTAAAATTGATGGAATTAAAAACACTGTCAGATTTTGATCCATATGGAAGTCGCCTGATTAGATACATCTTAGTTTTTCAGCTTTACTGCCGGTGCAGTAAAAGCATATCTGGTTAGAAGAACATACAATGGACATGATCAGTCATGGATTGGCCTCCCCAGAGCCCCAAACTCTGCATTACTGAAGTAATGTGGGATCATCTTGCTAGAGAATGAATCAAAAGGCATCCAAAAATAGCTTTGAATGTTTTTTATAATAAGAACTATTCCTGAAGATTACTTAACCTCCTAGGACCTGCCGTCCACATATGTGGACATCACATTTTTGGTTATTTTGACCAAAATACTCAATTTTGCTCTACATGGGCCTGATATCCACTTATGAGGACATTATACTGCTACTGTTCTATCAAAATTTTAAATGAATATCCTCATTTGTGGCTCTCATTTTTCTTAAAAACAAAAATAAGGTAAAAAAAAAAAATCTGGAAATTCTTTGTTTTTACATTCATCGGGCCCCAATATGCCCAAATATCAAAGAGAAATTAAAAATGCATGTTGTGGAAGAGTTCGGGTCTTAGGAGGTTAAAGAAAAAATGCAAAAGCTTACCTGAGAGAGTTCTAGTTGTGTTGAAGGATGAAGGTAGTCATACCAAATATTGACTCTTAAGGTGTTAGAATTGTATAAGCTCTGTTTTCGTCTTGTACTCTACTATACTTATACTGTATTTCCATGTATGTTTGCACATGTTTCAATGACAAAACTAAAAAGAAACATTTTTTATTTATATCTGTCATGATTTTAATCAATATGTAGTCATCATGACACTCCTATTAACTATTTATTATTTGATTTTTTATGCATAACGAGGTAACAACATCGCCTAATGAGTAGACAGATGTATGAATACCACAGATGTCTTCTACCACGTGTGACTAATACCCTTACCATGCTAAGCTTTTATGTCTCCTATTGAAATAAAACAAAAGATGAGCTTAGAATATAAACTAGAATTAATTCAGGAAGAAATGAATTAAGTACAGGTTCAACTTAGAGAGCTCCTGCTTCTCATTTGTTTTGCAGTGTCACCCGCAGGTTAAAAAACCTAATCCGACATCCTGTCTCCCATTGTACTGATCTTAAAATTACTGAGCCATGATTGACAATTTTTCTCACATTAGGTGTCACCCTGCTCCAATGTGAGCATGGAAAGTTGTTAGAAGACACCCTGCAGCTCATTTCCTGAGACAGATGACTACATTAATGAAGAAAAGTGGATGTAGTTCATTATGCAGATGCCTTATTAAATGTTAAATAATGAAATTGATATTGCATTTTGATGGGTGTGGGGGGTCAGGAGTATGAGAGGCGCAGGTCTTGTTTTTAAACAGGATGTTGACTTTCATAACCTCCATTTGATTTTCTAGCTGCAGCTAAATATGGGTTTGGAGATTAGAACAAAGGCGTTAAACCTGTCATAGACTCATATTTTTGTTTCTCTGGTTTCAGAGGTACAGCTCAGTGTTCATCGTTTCATTTTTCCCCCCCATTTTTCATTCATGTTAGAGTTGGCTGAGAATAGACGGTGTGAATAATAAGCTTTTTTCTGAGTCAGAGATGTTCCGCAGCTTCTACTGAAATTTCTCAAAGCTATTCTTTTGTGCCTCTCAGCAATCATATCATAGCACAGTCAGACTTCATGAAAATTTTCTTGTCTGCCAGGTTTTGTTTTGTGCAGCCTGTAATGAATGAAGTTCTGAAATTCTGTTTTTTTTTCAATTCATTTCACCTTTTCTCTGCTTATTTATCCATTTCTATTTGTGTTATTTCAGTAATTGCATTATATGTGGTATACTATAACGATGTCTAAGGCAGGACAGACAGGAAGAAAAGCACAATGTATGGCCAACTACAGCTCTTGTATAAAAAAAGAACAGACATACAGCACGTGCAACAGAACAATTATAAAATACACAGATACATAAATCAGCAATCTTCTTGTAGTATGAGTGTGAGAGAGAGAGCATGTCCAAAGGCAGGCAGAGATGGAACCAGAGTCCCAGTCCCATTGCCCAGCCTCTGGGTAATGCACAGCCCCCAAAGGCCTATGTGTGTGGTTATATGTTGTGAAGCGTAATTACTAGAGTTACTAATCAAAGGGGGGGTTGGGGTGAACTACATGCTCCCCCCCAAAGACCCTAAGGGTGTGAGTGATGAGATATATAGGGCCGGGACATGCAAGACCAAGTAAGGAAGGAGAGAACCAGCAAATGACTGGTTCAGTAGGCAGCCCCATTCCCCACACCCTGCCAGAGGGCAGTCCTGAACACCACCATGTCTGGGGCAGCACCCAGCGCCACCACCGCAAAGAGTAGACTGGAGTGTGCAGATGAGTCTCAAGACTTGGAGCTCTTTTATTGCATCACAATAAAGGGATGACACAAAGTGGGTCTGGGTCTGAGACAAGCTCCCTGAGACAAGATGCCCTAACCCACCCAATTGGCCTACGGGCACCCACGAGCCCGGGAGGCACAGACCGGACATTCTAACATGGGTCAGCCCACCTTACACATCGAGGTGGCCAGTGGGGGGGCAGACCACCCCCGTATCAGGAGGGACCCAGCCAGAGACCAGGCAATGATTTGGTTGCGTTGCTTGTTGTGTAGCACTGCTTCTCTGCTCATTTGCTTGCACGTTTCTCTGAGCCCCAGGGTTTGGGTTTTGGACTTTGCTCATATTCTGTTTAGGACTTAAATCTGAATTTTTAATCTAAATGCACATTACCTTCTGTTTAATCAAACCAGTGTCTGTTTTCTGCATTTGGATCCTTCACTCTTCATGTTCCATTCCATTTCCAGAAGAAAAACCAAACACTTGTTCACTTGATTTTTCATGATTTAAACTGACAAGCGTGATATAGCAAAAGCAGAGAGTAATAAGATTAAAAAAAATGTGCAATTTCATGACTGAAAGCTCAGAGAAAAGTAAAACAGGTGCAACTATGAATCAACAATCACCTTTAAGTTTTATGTTAGAAAGTATGCAAATTGTACATTAAAACTATGTTCTGCTTCAAAGGATAGAATAATTTGGAAACATAACATCACTGAAACTGTCACTCCGTTTTATCTGTGTGTGTGTCATTTCTCTCAGGATTTGGGAACATCTCTCCTCACACAGAAGGTGGGCGGATCTTCTGTATAATCTATGCCCTGCTGGGGATTCCCCTATTTGGATTCTTACTGGCTGGTGTCGGGGACCAGTTGGGAACTATTTTTGGGAAGGGCATCGCCAAAGTAGAGAAGATGATCGTGGTAAGATATGTTCTCTATCCATCAGTGACGTTATACATGAATAAAGTTTTAAAAAGTGAAATTTATTGCGAATTTAGATTAAAAATGAATACAAATCTGTTGATAAGGTAAATAAGCACTGACTTCTATTACATTGAAGAGTGTAGCATCTGGTAGATTCCTAGAAGAAAGACAAAAAAAAGATGAGGGCTTAATTATCAGATGTTTTTCATTTCCTGATGTACTGTCCTGCTGTTTTCTCATTCTTTTCATACAAAAATAACATGATTATTTTAGTTTTTGCTGCTAAATATTATGCCAATTTAATCCACAAAAAGGCCAAAATACTTCAACTTGGCAGTAGTAAGAAATCTCGATATGATACTGGTTGTTTTACAGAACTTATTTACTTTGAATATGTAGTTTGTTATTCTTCCGTAAAAGTCAGCTGAAATGATGTGTCCCCTCAAAAAGTAGTTTAAGAGTCTCCTGTTTCAGTATAAAAGCACTGACAAAAGCATTTTGTCATGGTACTGATTTTGATGTATAGCTGGCTCTGTCCCTCCCCGGGGAGACAAAGACAGGTTGGAAGGTCATGGAGACAATGGAAAAAGATGGACTGCTGAACTCACTGCTGTGCAGTGAAGGTGCTGAAAACCATCAGCTTCACTGGTCTCCATGGAAATACAGTGATGCAGTTTTAATTTGTTTCTATAACATTAGCTGTAGATTACCTTACAACTGTGCATTGTTGTACTATGCTTTTTTGAGTTCAATGAGGACATAAGACATCACAGACAGAGTGATCTGAGGGCTGTCTGCTCTTTATACTTTACCTCTGAGGTGCTGTGCTTTGGTCTTACATAACTGCAGAGGAAAAGGGCATGATACTAAGAGACCCAGCTGAAAGCAGTCACCATGAGTGCAAGGGCAGCACAAAAAAGGACAGCGTGCAGAATATAATGCAGAGTAACTCAAGGAAAAGATGAACTCTGGGGATAATGAGGAAATGAAATGTGCATGCTGTTGTTGAAGCACTGAAAGCGCTGACTGTAATGAATCAATTAGCATACAGTAGCTGCTACTAAAAGTGTGGTAAATCTGTTATTAGAGCATTTCCAAGGGATGTCGAGTCATGGGTGGGCGTTCCATCTGAGAGTGGAAATGATGTCACATGAACTTCACAGCTTGATGTTTGAGATGTTAGAAAACATACAATTTATTCCTAGGAAGAGGTCAAAGAAAGTGACTCATTACAATATTCAGATCCAAATAAATAAATAAATAAAAGCATGTTTTTGTTGTTGTTGTTGTTTTTTCAGTTATTACATTATATGTAGTATACATATTGATAATATCTAAGGCAGGACAGGCAGGAAAAAAAATGGGCTGGTCCGGAGTGGAATAAAAGGATAGCGTACAAATAAAAATTTACGATGTATCGCCAACTGCCGCACCTGTAAGGAAAAACAAACAGCTTGTTTTATTAGCACATTAGAAACCACAGCACATGGTAACTATTCATAAAATTCAGCCGTAGTGTTCGCATTTAAAGCTTCTGCGCTGTGTTTAAATTCTTTCCAGCACTTCCCTATCACTCACTTGAATTTAAAGTTTTAGTCTCCGAAAGTGCACATCATGTATTCTTCATGTGAACAAATCTCCCTACAGAAGTGGAAAGTCAGCCAGACAAAGATTCGCGTCATCTCCACGCTGCTCTTCATCCTGTTCGGGTGCCTCATCTTCGTGGCCCTGCCAGCCGTCATCTTCAAGCACATCGAAGAGTGGAGCACTCTCGAGTCCATCTACTTTGTCGTCATCACGCTCACCACCATCGGCTTTGGAGACTTTGTCGCTGGAGAAAAAGGTCACTTGAAATTTTCTTTTGTCCTTCATTTTTATGTAGAATCAGTGTATTTATAGCTGAACGATTTATCGGCCAGCCTGACTCTAAGGATCTGCACAGCAGTGATAAGCCTCCCAGTGTACTACAATTACATTCTGTGCCTCACTTTCATTTACAAGCACTTTGACAGTAGTTCTTATGAACACCAATAACATATTTAACTGTAAAGACCACCAAGCTCATAGCCACTGATTGTGTGAGTCTCTGGAGCTCTACCAGAACATCAGATTATTCTCCCAAATGTTGTCTTCATTTGGTGTTTTGCAGATGTTGATGGAAATTCCTTTATATCTAAGCAAGCATAACAGACCTTCTAGTAATTTTTTAAAGTAGTTTGGGGCAATAGTTCTCCATCTTTTTGAAAGTTTCTCACATTTTTTCCTTCGGACATTGGCTCATTTCACAGTAATTATTCCCATTTTGTTTAATCTTTGTGAAACAGCAAGCTTGTTTTACAGTTGTTGGGGGGGTTTTGTGCAGAATAAACAATGCGTCACACTGTGTCTGATGGACCGGTTGGCATTTTGTTATCTTCAGATATACCCTGCTTCCTGCTTATTTTCAAATTTTATACAGCTGCTGGAAGTACATTCATTCTCCTTCCATAAATAAACCCGAGAAGAGCACTGATCATGACTCACCACAAGAAATGTAAAAAGCGTACTGCATTTCTCGAAATGTCACACTATTTCATGACGCAAGTCTGTAAACACCCAAAAAGAATAATTATAAACAATTAACTAAACACACTGTACATCATACAGTATGTCTGTGATAGAAAAAGTAAGAAGGTGTACTGTCCATTTTTCGTAGCTTGTGTGTATTTGTGTAGCAGGTGGTATTAGCTTGATTTGACCTTCTTGGCAGATAACAAGAGAAAGGCAGATGGGATAAATCACAAACACTTAGACTGCTGGATTAAACTTCCCTGAGCAGGCCTAATGATTGTAGATTAGATTGTGGCACCTGTGCCAACCCCCAGTAGCTACACTAAGCTAATCAACGTGGACTCCCGTTGATTAATGTTGTTGTTATCTAACTGCACACTGAGCTGGCTGGCTCTGACTCTTCATCCCTGCTGATATTTTACGGAGTATTTGAAAGGTAAGGACCATAATGGGGGCTGAGGTGGCATTTAAATGGGCTTAAGGTAATATGTGCACAATGACAGAAAACCAGAACCAGCCCATGAACTGATGCAACATGGATGTATGATAGAAAAATCATTATATAAAAGCTCCTATTCCTGGGTCATTCGTAGATTTGGGTGAAGTCAAGCAGAGCGTTGTGCAAAAGTCTTTAGCTACTACTCATTTCTTCCAAGGAGCCAGACATCTTCATTTAAAAGTGTTCTTGAGACTTTCTTAAAAGTTTTTCTTTGGACATTGGCTGCTTTTTCACTCATTTTCTGACCATTCCCTGTACCTGACTGTTCAAAAGGCTGACCTACAAATCATTCAATCATTCAAAAAAAGGCACCTAACTCAAGGGACCAACCAGTTTGGGAAAGAACCTATTTTAAATTTTATTTTTAGGCATTTTGTTATTAGTAGCCTGCTGCAAAAACAGATGTCAAATCTAACAGTTTTAAATGCATAAAATAGCATATTTGCACCAACAAGATGATTCCCAAGAATCTATGAGCTGAAAACTTTGCACAGTGTGCAAGGTTTCTTTAAAAAGTTTGAGGAAATTGGACAAGTGGGGGACCAAAGAAACGTCAGGCCTTAAACTATTTACAGCAGATGAAAAGTATCTGAAAGTCATGTACTTAAGAAATAGGAAAATATCCAACAAAGACCTGACACAGGACCTGAAAGGTGCGTGTGAAACTTCAGTTCTCTCACCTGCTATTCACTGAACACTGATCAGAAATGATCTCAGGTAAAGGGTGGATATTAAGAAGCCATTCTTAAGGAAGGGGAACATTGAGAAAAGATTGTTGAATGGCAAATTACACAAGAGCTGGACTGAAAATTAAGAGCTGCAGGTCTTATAGAGTAATGAATTCAGGTTTAAAACTTTTTTCTACCACCAGCTGTGAAACATGGTGGTGACTCTGTCATGGCTTGGGGCTGATTTCAGCCAGTGCTGTTGGGGATCTTGTAGTAAATATTGGCACACATATATTTGAATAAATATTAGCAGCTATTACATTTTCCCAGCAAAATGTAAATGAGAAATGATAGGTGGCTCGAGACTTTTGCACAGCACTGTAAGTATCCCAGAACAATGTAACTGACTTTTATAACACAGTTTTGTTTGTTTTTCAGGTGGGTTCGAGAAACCAGAATACCTTGATTACTATAAACCCGTGGTGCTCTTCTGGATTTTGGTGGGCTTGGCATACTTTGCTGCAGTACTAAGTATGATCGGAGACTGGTTTCGGGTCATCTCCAAGAAAACTAAAGAAGAGGCAAGTAGTGCTGTTAAGCTGGCTCTTTTATTGATTTTACTGACAACATAAAGCATGCAGATATGCAGAATCTGAACTATTTGTCAAAAAAACAACTCTGTCAGCCCCTCGAATCACAAAATTTATCTTAGAGTCTTATGCAAATAGCGTCCCATGCTTGAGGAACCAAGCTCGTGGTTGGCACTAACTGAGTGGTCTATTAGCATATTTCTTTTTCACTTAAAAAAAAATTGCTGTTTGGCCTTTATTTCACACGAAGTATCCACCAAGTTTGGAAGATTTTCCAAAGCCATCCAGCAGGCAGGATTGGAGTCTTTGCTGGGCCAATTCTGGCCCCCAGGCCTTATGTTTGACACCCCTGCTCTACAAAGTATATTGAGATGATAAATTAGTATTCAGTGAATTTTCACTCTTTAAGTAGCAAAGCTAACAAATTTGTGGTTAATGCATTTTTTTCCAATGACAGAAAGGTTCAGGTTACTTTCTTTGTACCTGTGAGTACATTTGGTCTGCAATAAGTAATCCTGCACACTTTTAAAACAAACACAAGCCTAATACAACCTAATGAATTGAATACATAATGATAAAGAATTGCCACATCATGAAGCATAAATAAGCAATATAAGCAAAACTATGATCTGTTCATCTGAAAGATGGCAGCCGGAAAAAAATTGTTTTTAAGCCTCGTTGTTTTACACTTCACCCAGATGGAAGAAACTAAAAATTGCTGTGCAAAGGGTGGAAGGCGTCAAGTAAAATTGAAGCAACGAGTTGCTGTAACTGTCTAGTATAGAAGGACACTGGGTTCAGCTGTGGCTCACCAATCAGCCTTTTAGATCATTCAAGCTCTTTCTCTCAGAAAATCCTCAATCATTTCTTTCAAATTACAACCAAACAACTTTACATGTGTTAAAGTGTTTCACACTGATGCTACAGATTAACTATCCACAAATATAACTCTGTCGATGGAGGGGTTTCTTTGCAGTTACTGAATATGATCATATTTGTCTCTATTTTTTTAGTTTTTTCCTCACAAACAGTTGAAAGTGAAATGCTCAATCTCCATCCTGTCCCCACCCTGTTATGTAAAAATGCCATTTTGTGCAAGACTTGGTCAAAATCTTTGGTGTGTTTGCAGTGGCAGGTGCTGATAAATATGAAACTGTGCTGCTGTGGCAGGTTCATTATTTATATGTAGAAAGAATGGGAAAAGCCACACATTCATGCACACATTAAAGGGCATATAGCACTCTATAGTGGGAAATCCTCTCACAGCCATAATTAGGAGTACAGCTGTGTAGGCTGTGAGCTCTGCAGGGAATTGCATTACTGACAGACAAAGTGGGAGACTGGGGGAATGGATTAGGGGAAGGGAAGAGAAAGTGAGAAGACAGCGGGGAAAGCGTGCAGTGTTTGTGCTCCAATGTGCGCCATCATTTTCAATTCAAGTGTACCTTAGAGCCTAATAAATAAACAAAACAGCCCGGAGAAACAGGTCTAATTTATAATGAAGGTGGGATCAATGATGTGTTGGCCTAACTCCCTCTTCCCTGTCACTATTCAGAAACCATAAATAAGCATACTGTGCAAAGCACATACAGTATATATCCCCCAGAGGCCTGTTCAGTAGGTCACACACAGCTCAATGACAAAAACTAATTCTTTTTATTCATTGCTTTAGGCTCCTGCATTAATATTCTTTAGGAAAAAAAAATCTCAGCAGGCCAGTGATGAATGGTTGGGAAAATGTCTGCACCCTCTGATGTGTGTACAACATCTTGTGCCAAATGCAGCAAAAAACCTCGCAACACAGACCCATTTCTAAAAACCACATTGACTTCGGAAACATTTCCCTGCTTTTAAGTCCTTGTAAGTCCACTACCCTCGGGTTTCTAATGATAGCACAAGAGAATGAGACTAAATGTACTAATGCTTTAAAGAATTTTATTCTCATTCATTTCTCTCTTCTCATAAAGTTCCACATCTGCTGTTGGCCTTTACGGTTGCTAACTTTTATTGCAAATAATGAATTAATGTTAAAAAGGTCTGTCGTGCTCATTGTTAACTGGAGTGCTGGCACGTTTTGTGGAAGAATGCTCTGGATAAGAGCTATTAAACAGGGGTTTGCACCGATTAATGGAAATGACATTTTATAAACCATGTTCATGTAACTCATCCAAGTTTTTTTGTTTTTCCTGGATTTAGTGCTTCAACTCCATGTTTTACATTAGAGTTATAAAAAATTACTTTGTCTCTTCACATGAATTAAATTTTAATCTGACTGTGTGACAGAGGATGGCAGTAAAAGTGTCTCTAGTGTAGATGCTTAGAACTGTGCCAGAAATAGAGAAGCCTCGGGGTTGCCATGTCGGTGTCTCAAAACCACCCTAACAACCAGCAATAGCAAGACCAAAACCAGCCTAATATGCTGCAATGGGATCCCCATATTAGTACGGCAGGTTGTGTATGTACATGTTGATATATGTACATGATGAATAATGTTGGTGGATCACTGACGTTAACAAATTTAATATGACTTTTTTATTTATGGATGTTATATTAATTTATGACTGAACCGATCAGAGTGATCAGTTCAGTCACCAAATTTGGCACATGGGTGCATTTAGGGACCCTAAAAAGTCTTATCCATACCCGAAATTATGATCTCATCTGGTTGTCTAGCAGCCTCCTGTCAGCTAAATTTACCCATTTTAGCTTTTATGAATCTTTACCAGCCTATAAAAGCAACATATCATTTTAACTTCAAGACAACAATAAATGTATATCAACAGAACTTGAATACTTGGATATTATACGATATGCTATTCTCATGGTCCTGTGTTTTGGAACCCTAAGTTTTGGAAAGTTTTTGTGTTTTGAAACTTTGAATTCTTGGTTATTAAGTGTCCTGTTTCAGTTGTGACAGGTTCTTTAGGGTCTTAGTTTTTTTTATTGTTTTATTATACTACTGCTGTGTTTGGTCTTGAGTTCAGACAACCTTGGTAGTCTGGTTTTTGTTAGTGTTTACAGTATATTTTTGAATGCTTTACATAGTCTAGCCTCCCCAGTGTCCTTTTGTATCTTAACTCCTTGTTTCTCTTCCCCTTTTGTTATTTTATGTTTTATGTTTTGGTAGCTGGTTGTTTCTTGTTTTTAGTTTTACTTCCTTGCCCTGTTTTTTAAATTAGGTTCAGCTGTGTCTCATCACCCTCCTGTATCCACTTCCCTTGATTAACTCAGTGTACATATTTAAGCCCAGTCTTTCCCTTCAGTTGTTGTCAGAGCATCTTTTGTCATTCCTGTGTTTGCTACCTGTTTCTGAGTTAAGCAGATTCAACCTTCTTTCACCCCAACCAGTCGTGGCAGATGGCCGCCCCTCCCTGAGCCTGGTTCTGTCAGCGTTTTCTTCCTGTTAAAAGGGAGTTTTTCCTTCCCCATGTTGCGAAAGTGCTTGCTCGCGGGGGTGACTGTTGCTGTGATTTGGCGCTTTACAAACAAAATTGAATTGAAGTGAACTACCTTTCACTGGCCTTCATATTGTCGATTCTACCGTCACCCTGAAAAAAGGTTCACCTTGTGTTTAATTTTGTCTGCCTCTAGAGTCTGAATTTGGGTCCTAACCAGCCACCAGCTAAGATGACAGATATATCATGATGTCATTGTGCTGTCTGGCTGTCAGCTAATAATGGACTAAAATGACATTTACTGTAGAGCAGAACATGAGCATGTACTGTTTCACATAATTTGTATTCAAATCTTCCCAGTCTGAGGACAAACAAAGTTCAGCATGGGATCCCATGTTAATAGTAGCCCAAATCTGTGGGAAACCCACAAATCTGGCAACCCTGGAGACAGCTCCAGGTCTTTGTCCAAAACCACCTGCACACAAATCACCAACAAGTGCAACTGCACAATCTATCATAATAATTTTATCACTCTAAAATACCAGCAATCATATAATTCTTTAACACGCATGTTACCCAAACACAAATAAACAGAGACATTAAGTGAAACTAGACTTTTCTAACACCAGGTGTAGATAGAGGAACTTAGAATCACATGTTTGATCGCCTTCAAACATCAATCTTCATTCTTTTTCTGCAGGTTGGGGAGTTTCGTGCACATGCAGCAGAATGGACTGCAAATGTGTCAGCAGAGTTCAAAGAGACCCGCAGGCGACTCAGTGTTGACATTTATGACAAGTTTCAGCGTGCTGCATCCATCAAGCGCAAGCTGTCATCTGAGCTGGGTATTAATGCGTCCATCAACCAGGAAATGACCCCTGGCAAGAGGACGCTGTCAGCTAACTTTTGTGAGGACAGAGAGGGTTATCCCACAGTGAATCTTTCCCTCAGTCCTGTCCCGGGGGCCCTGGCGAGGAACGGCAGCCTTTATCTAAACGGCCTCAGCCCAGAATACGCCGACCGACAGGAGATCGCCATCATCGAAAACCTCAAATGAGGAGCAGCGTGAATAATAAGATTTGGGGAGCTGTGTAAAATACATCTAGCCGCTGACAGAGATTACAGATACAAACATGCTTTTGTGTTAATTCACAGAGCATCGCTGATGAGATACCCAAACACATTTGTTAAGTAGACTGTGTTCCAACCATCCCATAAATCAGTCATGAAGCCATGTACCCTTCATGTGTGTGAGCCTCACACATAAAAACACACAGTTTGGATTTAGTCTGTGAAAGAAGTCTGAAGACTTTATGTTACCATCAACGTGACTGACTGACTGCTGTGCTAGTGACTGAGCCAAATCAAAAAAAAAAAAAAAAATTGTTCCAGACTGGAACAAATGATTGTATTGGAGGCATGAGCTTGAAGAAAAAAAAGAAAACTTCTCCTGAGCAGAGGAAGGAAATGAAAACCCTGTACTGAGGTAGCAACACACTGGGCATCCTGTCCTCCTACCCCCTGCAATCAAAGAGACCAATAAATTCATCAAACTTCGGAAGCAATAGACGTATCTGTGCAAAGCTCCTGCTGAATTTTTCAGAGGCCCTGAAATCTGCATCAGATCGAGAGGATCCTCACTGATAAAAACACTGCATCATCAACAATGAACACATGTTCTCTACAAGGCAGCAGCTCTGTGCTAACACAAAGGAATGTCCCTCTTTCTTTTGCATTACGCTTGTTACAGCATGAATTTATATGCCTTGCATCTGCCGGTCAGTCTGCCCTCGCTATAGAGATGAATGTTGACATATTAGTTCCTTTGTGACTGACATTCAGTTTCTCATTATGAGGAATATTCCACTCGTGCCTTACTAAAAAGTATACTGAACCTTTGAGGATGACGGCGTGTGAGAGACTGAGCAGCACTTGCGCGAGCTCTCATACTTCTTATTTTTAAGAACAGCAGTGATAAAGATGTATTTGGGATGTGTCTTGGAAAATAAGTGGACTTTTTTTTTTCTTTGACTTGAGGAACTTACAGTTTGCATGACAAGGGAGGAGAAAGCATTTTGAGATATATTTGATTACTTGAGGTAACATTTGACAAAAGGTCACCGCTCTATCAACTGTCTTAGTTTCTTTTTTCTTTAACCATCTTAATGTGCCGACAGTTACACTAACCACAGTGCCAGGCTTTCTGATCAAACCCTCTAACTCAGGGGTCTCAAACTCCAGGCCTCAAGGGCCGGTGTCCTGCAGGTTTTAGAAATCACCCTGGGTCAACGCACCTGAATCAAATGATTAGTTTATTACCAGGCCTCTGGAGAACTTCAAGACATGTTGAGGAGGTAATTTAGCCATTTAAATCAGCTGTGTTGGATCAAGGACACATCTAAAACCTGCAGGACACCGGCCCTCGAGGCCTGGAGCTTGACACCCCTGCTCTAACTCCAGTATACCAAAGCTATGATCTTGCTTTCCTGACAGAAGAATAAGATATTTCTAAAATCTAGCATTTCAGGGTTTTGAAAACTGAATTTAAATGGACTTCTGGCATTTGAGGTACTGTAGTAGTAAAATATCTGAAGCTGTGAGGCACATCTCCACCTTACCGCTCTCTGTGATTGAGCTGGTTGGGGAATAGTTCCTCTATTCGTAAAGATAAGGTCTGTTATGTATTGCTGTTAGTGAATGTATACAATCAGAAATCCTTATTTACTGTGTGTCACATTAGTGACCCGATTGAGGCTTTACAGATATACTAGTGGCATCATATACAAGAAGAAATTGTTTAAATAAATGCCGCTCTCTTGCAGGTTTGGTGTTGATGAAAATTTATACTAATGGCAGGAATGTTATTCAGGCACAGCCTATATCTAACTTCCATTTATAATTACACAGAATATGAATCTATTTCTTCTTTTAAATTATTAAAATATAAAAGTTAATCAATTTTTAAGGGATATTTTCCATTTTAGTCTCTCCTAGTGTCTTTAGTGCATCTTGCTTGTCTGATTTTGTTCAGTGCATTTAAACAGCAACAGCTGGCACTGTTCCGTTCATTTAATAGTGCCATTTACAGTTTTACAGTTTGTCTTATAAGATGACTTGTTATGCCATATCAACCTTCCTCCATTCTGCTGCCATTAAATACTGCTAGTTTGTCAAAGAAGTTGGCATCTTAGAGGTACCCAAAGTGTCCTTTGTCTTGAGACTCCAGTTGTGGCAGTAGAGAGGCCAGTCAACCCTTTAGTTCAAGCACACCAGTTACCCTTGAATGCCATTTAACATGCAGGGGTAATGTAAATGAGGATGTTTTAGCAAAAACCACAATCTGGAAATTGAATGCTAAGCTAAACTGAGAGCACAAAGGCCCCTAATGGAACACAAATGAAGTTTCATGGTTGATAGGTTTGTGATTTATGGCACCTCCCCCTGTATCCTTATATGGTCTTTGTTGTTCTTTCACACTTTACAGTTTGGCTTCATCTAATATTCCCATAGCTGCTATGCCAAGACACAGACAATGATGAAATTCAGGGAAAAGTAAATTAAAACAGCTTGAACCAAACAAACAAGGTCTTATATAAGGATTAGTTGTCAAATATGTATGTCCATGAACTACCAATCGTAACGTTTAACAAACTTAACTCCAGCTTATATCAGCTTGATATTTCATTTAGACGACTTTGGGAGAAAAATTAGTTTGTGATATGGTCAGCAAAAGTGACCTTTTAATCTGACCTCAGGATTATGCCAGTACAGTTTTTCTATGTATCTAATATGTTCCAGTTCATTTAAATAAATAAAAATGCAGAAATATATTTCATTTTTTGTATGTATATGTATGACAATTAGATATCAAATCTGAAGTAATTCTACTCTTACAAAAGATTGGAAATCGTAACTATTGCTGCATATCATCCCACCTCCTAAAGGTGTAAGAAATAGTTTTAATATGTTTTTTATTTTTGTTTGTTTGTTTTTTGCCTTTCTAAGGTCTTCACAGTCTGAGACATTACTTCAGTTTTACTTCCCAAGTGACATTAATCCCCAAGTGTGACTCAGTTTAGCGGGCACAACATAATCCCTGACATGTTTTCTTGATTTGAGCAGAGTCTGGTCGTGTGTGTTCGTGTATAAAAGCCATTCGCTATTATGTGTAATAAAATCAAAGGGGCATCACTGAGGAAAATAGAAAGGAACTTTAACAAATAATACTGTTACTTCTCTTTGTTTCTAAAAAGCAATCAATACCATGTAAACACTTAACTGTACCATGTGCTGAACTGCAATACACTGGGAGAAAGACTATTAGTACATAATTGCTGAGTAGTCTGAGGAAAGCCATCCCAGCTTTAGTGTAGCTTCTCAAAGCAAAGGCCCCTAAAAGACTGTGCTGCTGCTTCCCTTGTCAGATACGTGATTAACAGCCTGTGAGTGCTGCAGAAAGTCAAGGAGGACCGTCAATGAAGTATTATATAATATGTCAGGACACATAAGGCCACATGCACATGGTGGTTTGTATGACCATTAACGACTGCACGACTGAGCGTGTGCGTTCGGGTTTGAGGAAGCTCATTAAGTTTCCGCCCACACACATTACGTTTCCTTCTCTTTTCCCGAGGTGACAGTTTTTAATTAGGTCTGTAGCTCACATCAGAATCCTGATTCAAGCATGGTGAATGTATCCACCCATCGTTGACAGCTGAGAGGAGCCTCATTATAGACGTAAGCACATGCATCATTTAACGCAGCGATAAATGCTTGCAAAGGTGTTCCAATAGCTCATGTGGGTATGCTGTGAAAGCCCTTTTAAAGCTCTGGCCCTCATTAATTCAAAATCAGAATGCCGTAAACGAGAATCATGTATCAATCATAGTCATAATAACATGAACTAATAAATATATATCAACTTTGGTTTGGAAGATGCATGAGAATTTTACAGTTTGTGATGGAAGGACACAAATAATTTTCATTGTATTTTTTTTTTAATATATATTTATATTTGTTGAATATATGTGAAGGCTTCATGGACACATGATCGTTTTTTTTTTTAAACATGACATCATCAGGTGTTGCATGCTATTTTAAATGTTGTTTATTGATCATGAGTTTCCTATCCTGGGCTTTGTTTGGTTTTTAAAAACAATATAGCATTGTATGTTTCCAGTGTGTTAATGTATGGTATGTCACATTAAACCATGACCACTTTTTTGAATATTTAGAATAAAAGGTTTTATATGAAAAAGGTCATTTTGTTTTGTTCTAAAACATGATTTTGTTTTTAAAGCATAAATTTTTGCTTTATTGTAACATTTTACAAATCCAATGATAAGACAAAAAAAGACTGTCTCTCTCTATATATCAGCAGTTTCTACTAAAGATGTAGAACTTTAAAAAAAAATTAATTATATGGTTTTAGTTTAATATTATTAACCAAATAGCTGAGCACTGTAAATTTCAACTGATTAACACGGTAACAGTAAATATTGCATTTGTTAGTGATGCATGGGACACATTTAGTATCATTATTCCATTATTCCTGCAGCAAAACAAATATTGCTGTTAAATTACAGTAAAGTACCTGAAGCTAGATTTCTTTCGGGTAACAGTATTTTAAATAAATCCTGTAGCAGACTGATAAAACGGGACTAATGAGCTCTGAACTTTGCCGCAGAATTATGGATAAGCTGAAACTTTCTGTTAATGTTTTTGGGAAGTCCAGCAAAAAGAGCACTGCAGTAATCCAGTCTACTGGAAATGAATGCAAGAGTGATGGAGGCTCATAAAGGGTAATGTCTTGGTTATATTCCGAAAATGGAAGAAGGCTGTCTTTATGATAAAAATCAATGTGGAGTTTAAGCTCAAATCAGAGTCTAAAATAAGGCTTTTACTGTGAGCTAATGTACCTAACGTATGAATTAACATATCATGTTTGATTTTAGGCCCAATTAAAAGAACTCACATTTTGTTTTTGTTAAGTTTTAAGAGGTTTGCAGTGATCTATTTGTTAATGTCAGTCAAATACAGTGTTAGAGAGTTCAGTACATCATCTAACTCAGATAGGGATAGCTATGTATCATCTGCACAACTATGGTAACACGTTATGCTGTGTGAACAGGTTGCCAAGTTGTAGCCCATATAAGGGCAAAAGTAATAAACCAAGACAACTGCCATGTGGAACACCACAGGAAAGTCATGAGTGGCTGATACCCAATCTTTCCTGTCAGTGATATATGATCTAAACCAGGGATGTCAACTCATTTTACATGGTGGACCACATACAGGCCGCTATGATCTTAAGTGGGCCAGAAGAGTGAAGAAAGGGACTTTCTTTAAGTGTAAAGAAGTTTAACTACTTCCTGAGATACTGAGCAATTTCAACAGTAGGTTTCAGTTTTTCTACATGATAAAGAAATGCTGCTGTACCACAATTCTTTGGGCTGAAATTGTAAGAGGCAAATGTGTAGACTTATAAAAGAGGTTCTAGCAGCTCATTGCCCGGACTCTCCTGTAATTATAAAACAGGAGGTTTCTCTTAATTTACAGGAAATGCCCTTTTTTTCTTAGAGTGGCAATTCTATAGTAGATTATTTAACTGTCTATTCAGTTATCTATTGATTAGCTATTTTGGTGTAGTTTGAATGGCAGGGAGGTCTTTAATAGTAGAATGAGCTGTAAAATCAAAAATACAGTTAAAAGACCAACATTTATGGCCTCAATCACATTTTCTGAAGATGTCCAGTAGGACATCGTTTGCACAAAAAGGGAAGGATTGATCTGTAATGAGTTTGAAGGTTTTAGTCTGTTATTAGTTAGTATCAAAGTTTGATTGCTTTAGTGGTTTAACTGTGGTTGTTTTAAAAGCAGAAGGAAAAACTCTAACCTTAAGTGATGTGTTAAAGATCATTGCAACAGACTCAGAGATGGATCTAGTTGTGAGGTGGAGGACTTGCATTTCCCCACAAAAGGTACAGAGCTCTGAGACAGATACAGGAGGAAAATGACTGTTTAGATTTGCAAGCACTTGGACCTAAAGGTTACAAATAGTGCTGGGTAAATTTCCTGGATGTAAAATATCCCAACAGGAATATCAGTCATAGTGGTGCTTGCTAGCTAGACAATAACACTGTTAACCACACAAACACTGAGGGGGTCTACTGAGAAGCAAGTTCAACACAACAAGAATGTATCTATTTCGGTTGGCTGGAGAAAAACTAAAATATCAATCAGAGATAAAAAGGTGGTTAGAATGGCGGTTATCAAATTGCTGTGGATGAGAACGTGTTTGGTCTTGAGTACAAGTTACAATGGCTCTTCATCCATTTTCTTCCCCTTATCCAACTAAAAAAAATAAACTATTTAAGAAAAACAAATATTTCCAGTGTCAGTATAATTTTGACCCTGCTACGTTTTAGCTTTTTGTGCAATAATTTTGTGTCTGTGTGCAATGTTGGCATACAAAATAAAACACAAAAGTTCAGTTAAATATAAGTTCATATAGGGGATATTGTGTCTGTAAAGTCAGCATTAAACATAAAATTGATACAAACTAAAAAATAGTCTATTTTAAAACTAGTTTGTGTTGCAGTTTGCCGTATAGCGTATTCAACTGTATTCTCAAAGAAGATAATTATTTTACTAAATTTTCTGTATTTTTCAGTAATGTGTTATTATCTGCGTGTATTTTTACCCATGTGTTAAAGAGATTTAATCTACATTTAGCCGCACCAAACCAAAACAAACTTCTTGTTAATAGTTTTAGTTTTTTACAGGGTTTGTTTGAGAATGGAAGATTATGACTAGATTTGTCCCATGTAATGACACCTTAAAAAAGAGAGAGTGATAAAGAGAATCATGACAATATATATTGCTTTACATCAGCAGAAACACCAGGATTCTTGAATAACTGCCAACTTGTCCAGAATGAACTCTGCTGCATTTCTTCTGGATAAACAACGTGTGTTTTCTGTGCACCTCAACAATAAAGGACACAGTAGTGCGGTAATCACGTAAGTAACGACACACACCGTCTGATAATGGACAAGTGCTGACACAATGATCTGAGTCACAAGCTGCAAAATGCTCGTCATGGTTCACAAGCACAGCATGGACTGAGAAGCCTACTCATGAGTGACTGCACTGACACCTTCACTTACCTCGAACGTTTTGTATTGAGAACTGTTTGTGCAATAATGTACAATTCTTCTCTAGTTCGTCCTCGACTTTCTTCTGTGCTAAATACACAAACACATGAAGCAATCTGCAACAAAAGCACTGACGCCCCTCCGTAGCCTACTACAGTTTTCCTTAATGAAAACTGACAGGTTACTTAATGACTTTCAAGATGGAGAGTGACATTGCACGTCACCTTCCAGCCTCTGAGCTGTCAACAGACAGGACCATAAGCACATTCTCGAATGCTGCATTTCACCAAGAGGACACAGCTTCTGAGTCCGCTCTTTTAAGAAAGGCTATGATTCACTGCTCCTAATGTAGCCTTGCAACAAAGTAAGTATTTAAACAATCATAATCTACAGGTTTTATAACTTATTTAACAACCAGGTTGTGTATACAGGAAAACTGCTTTAGCTAGAATTCTGTGAAACCTTTTTTTATTCAAAGCCCTCTGATCTTGCAGCTGGCGGTAGACTTTTACTGTATATAGCTGTTGTGAATCTTTGTAGTCACTCCACATTGAAAAGGCTGCTTGTGATGTACTTAATAGCAAAGAGGTAGACTGAAAAACGCAGCCACAGAGCCAACTTGGTTGGAAATTCGTTCATTAGTGATTCTGTCTGCAGTGACATCAGAGACAAGCTGTGACTCAGCCACCAACCACAGTCGTCTGTAGTTGAAGAGGTACATGTTGAGGTTACCTCACACACTGAAAGCGAGCTGGAACTGTGTGTGGGTGCGTGGGTTGTGTGTGGAAAGACTTTGACAGGTCCTTTGTAGACTTTCAGTTCTACAGTTTTTTGGCTTATAATTGGCCTCATGATGACTTTTTCTTATTTAGATATTTCTGTTTCTTCGAACGCCGCTGAGTTGTGCAGCTGTGACAGCAAAATAAAATAGGTGGAAAATTGTTTTTAAGATACACACTGTAACACACATTTACTTTTGTTGTTCTACTGCTGCGTTGAACACTGAAATACTCACCTTTTCATTTTGCCTTTAGTCAGTCAATGCTCAATATTCCCAATGCACAATATCTGTAATAGCAATGCAATAAAGCGTTTAAAGAACATACAACATGTTGCACTCAAGATTTCGTTTTCCCCCCTATTTATCACTCTTTCCATTGTGCATTACACATTGTGAAATGATCAGGACCCACACAGTGCCTTTATTTTTTAAATACAGCATTCCCACTGCTTCAGCACTGGGAAACCAGCTTTCCAGCTCCTTCCCACACCACATACCGCTCCTTCCTGAGTCCAGGCACTAAAAAGGGATGGAGTACATTAGTTCTAATTCCTCTCACCTGCCCCCTCAGTCCTCTGGCACAGCCCTGTGAGCTTACCGTACCACCCCTCCATTGCAGCAGAGCCAGAGACCACACCCCTGCCACAGACGTCCTTTCACCACTAAATAAAAATGCAATTTACAGCTTTAAGAAGCTAAAGTGCAGACATCAGTAGTATTCTACTAGATAAAGTAAAGTTTGTTAACTGTATGCAGTGTGATTCCTGTGAAAATTTAGCCCAGAATTGATAGACAATTTTCAGAAATATTCTCAAAAATATTTTAATGGTTTCGCTGGGTGAGCAATAATGCAGTACTCTAGATATTGAATCAGTTTGAATGTGTGTTTGTATTTTAGCATATTAATGTAGTGCTGCTACTCAACACAACAAATGTAGTACGGTTTCAAAAGAGTGACCTAACAAGCTCTTAACTAGTTAGCAGTAGGTGCTGCTAGCATCTGACAGAGCCATGCTAGCTATTTCCTCATCCACCTTCTCAATACACTATTGCAAGCAGCAGGAGGAAGACAGCGCCCCCGTGCATTTTTCAACAGGTTGCTCTGTGCTGATTATGAAATGTAATTAAAAAATTTTTGAAACAAAAATGTCCAGTCATGAGGTATTTAAATGAGATTACAAAGCCAATTATAAAAGTCAAACAGGAAACAAAGACCAGCTCTTTAAAGCCAAATGAACAATATTTAAACTCTGACCTTTCTATCTGAATCTCATTTTCCTATCATGTTCTGGCTGTTGCAGAAAGGATATCCTCCCGTGCTGGGAAGATGAATGACATCCTGACCTTTACTTCAATACTTGCCGAGGAACACAAATAGATATCGTTTAAAGAAGGTGTCCCTGATAAATAGAAATGACCATTATAAAGCTGTTAAAATATCTTTAAAAATTATTCTTAAGTGAGCCGATACATTCTAGGATACGATAATTATTCAGTCCAAAAATAGTAAGCTTCATAATTTGGATCATGAATAGCCATCAAGGAAGACAGGGCTTACTTTGCATTCTGTAACAGCCTTAAAGTTACGCCTGTTTATGAGAATTTCATCATTTCTCTTCAAACTCCTGCAGATGTTACTGAGAGGTTAAAAGACTTCTGAGAGCTCTGCAGCAGGAAGTCTTTGCCCAAGGCATTAAAACAAGATTTCACAAGGTCTGCAAAGATTTTCACTCCATTAGACAGGTTTATGATTTGATACCACAGCATAGATGTCAAGGAGCCTCAGTGACCTTGAAGGTTTTTGTAAACCTGTGTGAAACAGGCTGAAATGATAGACACTGACAGATTGTCCAATCCCAATTTATAAAAGTGCTTTGGAAACCTGCAAGGATTGCCTTTAGTTCATCCACCCACTGCACGTAAATACACTGATTATGCTACCAGCCAAAAAAAGAGAAAACATTGTAGCGAACATTGTTGAACACAGAAAATGTTCTTGCACAAAACATCTGAACTATTGAATGGATAAAAAAAAGTAGTTATTCTTATTTTGTACCATATTTTTGTGATAAAGCGGGGGGGTTGTTAGTTTTTCTAGACATTGGTTTTTCTGTACTTTTGTGTTTCAGAGAGCTGTCAAAGCTGATGTGGAAGTCAGGTGTGGAGTCATAACAGTTGTCACAGTTCATATTTTTTAATGCTTTGTACCACCTTCCACACCAGCTAAGCTCTGCACATTGAATGGATGGCCTTTGAAAGGTGAAAAGTGCAGTATCAATGGTTGCCTCCATCTGAGCTCCAACAGCTCTTCATGTCTATTTCTGCTCGGCAGAAAATTTCCAGCTAGTGAGAAATGTATTCAATATACAGGGTGGGCCATTTATATGGATACACCGTAATAAAATGGGAATGGTTGGTGATATTAAAGTCCTGTTTGTGGCACATTAGTATATGTGAGGGGGCAAACTCCTCAAGATGGGTGGTGACCATGGTTGTCATTTAGAAGTCGGCCATCTTGGATACAACTTTTGTTTTTTCAATAGGAAGAGGGCCATGTGACACATCAAACTTATTGGTAATGTCACAAGAAAAACAATGGTGTGCTTGGTTTCAGCATAACTTTATTCTTTCATGAGTTATTTACAAGTTTCTGACCATTTATAAAATGTGTTCAATGTGCTGCCCATTGTGTTGGATTGTCAATGCAACCCTCTTCTCCCACTCTTCACACACTGATAGCAACACTGCAGGAGAAATGCCAGCACAGGCATCCAATATCCGTAGTTTCAGGTGCTGCACATCTTATATCTTCACACCATAGACAATTGCCTTCAGATGACCCCAAAGATAAAAGTGGGTCAGGTCGGGAGACCTTGGGGGCCATTCAACTGGCCCACAACGACCAATCCACTTTCCAGGAAACTGTTCATCTAGGAATGCTCGGACCTGGCACCCATAATGTGGTGGTGCACCATCTTGCTGGAAAAACTCAGGGAACGTGCCAGCTTCAGTCCATAAAGAGGGAAACACATCATCATGTAGCAATTTCAAATATCCAGTGGCCTTGAGGTTTCCATTGATGAAGAATGGACCCACTATCGTTGTACCCCATATACCACACCAAACCATCACTTTTGTTGTTCCAACAGTCTTGGAGGGATCCATCCAGTGTGGGTTAGTGTCAGACCAATAGTGGTGGTTTTGTTTGTTAACTTCACCATTCACATAAAAGTTTGCCTCATCACTGAATAAAATCTTCTGCGTGAACTGAGGGTCCTGTTCCAGTTTTTGTTTTGCCCATTCTGCAAATTCTGTGCGCCGATCTGGGTCATCCTTGTTGAGATGCTGCAGTAGCTGGAGTTTGTAAGGGTGCCATTTGTGAGTAGCTAATATCCGCCGAAGGGATGTTCGACTAATGCCACTCTCCAGTGACATGCAGCGAGTGCTACGCTGTGGACTCTTGCTGAATGAAGCTAGGACAGCCACTGATGTTTCTTCATTAGTGACAGTTTTCTTGCGTCCACATTTTGGCAAACCCAAAACTGAACCAGTTTCACGAAACTTAGCAAGCAGTTTGCTAACTGTAGCATGGGAGATGGGTGGTCTCGTAGGGTGTCTTGCATTGAAATCTGCTGCAGTGACCCGGTTACTGCGTTCACCAGATATCAACACAATTTCAATCCGCTCCTCACGTGTTAACCTCTTCGACATGTCAATGGCTGTGAACAAAGAGAAACTTGTAAATAACTCATGAAAGAATAAAGTTACGTTGAAACCAAGCACACCATTGTTTTTCTTGTGACATTACCAATAAGTTTGATGTGTCACATGGCCCTCTTCCTATTGAAAAAACAAAAGTTGTATCCAAGATTGCCGACTTCTAAATGGCCACCATGGTCACCACCCATCTTGAGGAGTTTGCCCCCTCACATATACTAATGTGCCACAAACAGGACTTTAATATCACCAACCATTCCCATTGTATTACGATGTATCCATATAAATGGCCCACCCTGTAGACGGAAATGGTACATGATAGTTCATATTATTATTCACAGTTCCAGCTGTCTTTCAGAAAAAGAAACTACTCAAAAGAGAGCAAAAGACTGATAGTATTCTCATTATATTCTGTACATTGTTATAGCAACTGTTATAGCATAAGAATGAATTTCCCCTGAAATGAACCTATTTCTCTACACATAGAGCAGTCTGGTTTCAGTTCTCTGTTAAAGTGGGGTGGCTGTAGCTCAGGTGGCAGAGCAGGTCAGCCACTAATCAGAAGGTCGGTGGTTCGATCCCAGGCTGCATCCTGGCTGCATGCCAAATATCCTTGGGCAAGATACTAACCCCATGTTTGCCTACTGGTGGTGGTCAGAGGGCCCGGTGCCGCCTGTGTTCGGCAGCCTCGCCTCTGTCAGTGCGCCCCAGGGCAGCTGTGGCTACAATGTAGCTTGCTATCGCCAGTGTGTGAATGTGTGTGTGAATGGGTGAATGACTGAATGTAGTGTAAAGCGCTATACAAATGCAGGCCATTTACCATTTACCAAAGCCAAAAATATGGATACTAAAAATTCTCCACAGTAGGCTCCACCTTCCGTTAACGTTTCTTAATTCCAAACTGGACAACCAAAGAGAGTGAATTGAAGCGAATTTCTGCCATGATGAGTTCTTATCAACCTCACAACAATGACAAATCTAGAGATCACTGTTCCTACGTGTTTGCCAACAAATTGTTATAATATGTAATTAAACAAAAGGGATTCAAATTGTTAATTATACTGTATCTGTAGAGATAATTACAGATGTAACTGCAGGTATATGTTTCAACAGTTATCACAGTCAGGTTAAAAGACTTTACTGGGTTTCCATTGTCTATATTCAGCAAACCTAAGCACACACAAATTCTTTTATTTCCTGCACAGTGAGGACTTGGTAAAAAAATACCTACAAAGTGAGGGCACATTTAGGGTATAAGGCATTCCTGCTCTTATACCCAAGTTTTTCTAGAATTGTGGGAGTGGCATGTACACGCTCGTTAGTTTCTGTAATGCTGGAAGTGAGGATGATGAGTAAAGTAGGATCCCTTCAGATAAAACTCTGTCAGCCACAGTTTTCATCCTTAGCTCAGTAGATGCACGTGTCATAGCAAGTGGCTGGACATCATCTAGCTCTACCAATGTCAGCTCATTATGTCCATAATGTTCTCATAAGATTGTCACCTTTTTGAAATACATTAGGGCTTTTCACAGAAGATGTCTTTCCTTGCCAGACCAGGTTACTCAAATCTTCCAGTAACCTGTTTTTAATAATGTCCAGTAGCATGTGATGACTAAAACATCCTTTATATTCTGCTCTTTGAACCTCTCTCTATCCCACCATACACTTATGCACATACGCATGTACCACATTTACACCTACTCAGCTCCTGTATTTATAACTATAATTGGAGTGTGCTGAAGAACTGAAATGAGACATTGTAGGTACCTATAAGTGCAGCTGTTCCCGAGAGACTGAAGGGCATTCACGCATAAGAGCAACTCATCGCTGAGGCCAAATTAGGAAGGAGCGTTAAATCCATCTGCATACAGAATTCATGCACGACCACACTCAAACTGTAACTTTGATTGCTGTTTTAAAGCACTTGTCCCCTGGGAAATTTAAAATAGCTCTTAAGGACAGGAAAACATGAAATGTTGGCTTTACACTGTACATATACAATAAAAAGGGCAACGCTAAAGTTTTAAATGTGCAGATACTGAGTCAGTGCACACTGTTTAGCTACTGGCAGTATACTGTATTTTCAGGTAAATTTCCCGGTCATTTAGAAAACAGGAGATAAAGGCTAAAGGGATATGAAGAAAGTTGTGATATAACCTGTTACACAAATTATGGTCATTACTACTCTCATTGTGAATAATCAGCATTTTCATCAGAGATAAGGACCTACCTCATAATAGCAAAGAAGGTCAAGAAATACACAAGGAAAGGTGACTCAGTTATCGTGCTCAGTGTCTGAGGAGCAATAATTTCTTCAAAAGTCAAATAAAATCATTGACAAGACTGCAATTAATCATACATTGACTTCCTGAATTTAAATGTTATATAACCACAGTTATATAATGGTTGCTGGCAGGAAATCAGTGCATACTGTGGGTTTAAAATACATACAGTATGCTTCTGCATATACCATAATTCTCTGCATACACAAGCAGCTACATTTGGTAAATTATAGCCAGTCATCACAGACAGACATTATCAGGATATAATTACAACCATATACTCAGTCAGGAAGCAGCTGAACTATTAAAGGTGAATAACAGCAGTTAATTTAGCAGGATTTTAAAAGTTATACAACAGCAGAGCTTCGCTATTTCTGGCCTGCTGCAACAGGTGGGGAAGAGTCTGATAAAAGTTTTCAGCACATGTCATGTAAAAATAAAAAGAAAGGGGCAAAAGGGAAATCTCAAAGGTAATCTCACACATGACTTAACATGAGACGAGTCCTGCCTCTAAACAGGAAACACAGGAGAGAGGTGAACACTGAGGAAGAGCTTTCATAGTCCATCACATCAAATGTTAGCTTTCACGTTCTATTTTTGTTTGATTTTTTTCCTGCACACACCTACTGTCTGTACCCAGACACATGCAATCTTGTCAGAGAAGTGGAATTTCTGAGTTATTTTTTCTCTGCTTAGTGCAGCTGCACATTTATTTTTATACTGGCAGCGGATCAAGAGTAGTTTTCCCCATTGGTTGCAATGGGGAAAATGAAGGAATAACCAACGGAGTTAAGTTCCTAATTTTAATTTTAGCTAACTATTTAAGGGTCATGTTTACGGTTGACGCTTGTCCCAGCTATCACAGGGTACATCCTGAACAGGTCACCTATCTTTCACAGGGCTAACACTGAGAGAGACAACCATTCATCCATCCATCCGTTTTCCTCCCTTTATTCCATTCAGGGTTGGGGGGGGCTATCCCAACTGTCATAGAGCGAGAGGCAAGATTCACCCGGTCAGGTCGCCAGTTTATCACAGAGAGAGACAACCCTTCGCGTTCCCAAGTTCACCAGTTAGCCAAAAATGTGTGTGTTTTGGACTGTGAGAGGGAGCCAGATTATCCAGAACTCTGTACAGAAGTATCCCAAGCTGGCAGGTGAATTTGCCCCAGGACCTTTTTGCTATGAGGCAACATTGCTCTCCACCACACCAACATGTGGAGAAATGGATGGATGGATATAGGTTGAAGCTTAGTATGCAGGTTTCCATTAGAAAAGCTCCTACAAACCCATTTTTACCTGCATTACATTGCATGCTCAACACTAAAATAAAATGAAAAATGCCCTTAGTTTTAGTAATTTCCTGAAGAAGCTGTGGGTGCATATGTATTCATTGAGACTTGTCTAAATATGAGAGTTGACCATGTTCACAAAGTGTTGCATGTGTACGGTTTTACCCGTTCAGAACTTCTTAAACCAGCCCCACGGGGCGACTGTGGCTCAGGGGGTTGGGAAGCGTCTCTCCAACCGGAAGGTCACCGGTTTGATCCCCGGGCTCTCTGTCCTGGTCGTTGTGTCCTTGGGCAAGACACTTTACCCTACCGCCTACTGGTGTTGGCCAGAGGGGCCAATGGCGCGATATGTCAGCCTGCCCCAGGGCAGCTGTGGCTACAACAGTAGCTTGCCTCCACCAGTGTGTAACTGTGAGAGTGAATGAATAGTGGCATTGTAAAGCGCTTTGGGTGCCTTGAAAAGCGCTATATGAAATCCAATCCATTATTATTATAAAAACTAAGTGAAAATAAAATGAGGTTGAAAAAAAATACATAATGGAAATAATAATAAAAAAGAAATAAAAAAGGTTTTGCAGGACCTTTCATTCAAGTATGAATGCGATCATGCAATCATTGTCCAGAATATGACTAGCCAAAGCTGTGCAACAATCATTTCAAATATTTTCCAGTTCTCAACTGGCCAATCAGAGTACATAATGTTTTACATGTTCTGGGTTTTGATGGTTCATTGGGGTATAGGAAAAACACACAAACACACTCTAAAATCTCCAGACTGGAGTGCTTTTAATAGAGCCTCAAGTAGTGGCTCCTTTATGATCCCTTTATGGGAAATATAATACCTGCATGGAGAAGTCAGATTGAGAGTGCTGATTGAAGTGGTTACATGTTTCCTGCACTTTTGTATTCTTTTTCAGGGCAGCCAATCACTCATCAGGACTGCCTTGCGCAGAAACAGATGCCCACTCAGACCTCTCAAACATAAGTGACCAAACAAAGCAGCAAGCAAAGAGAGGGGCTTAAGTAGACTCAGCACAGGTGCAAACAATAATTAATCAGCACAGGTGTTAGCACTGAGCCTAATTAACTCAAGACTGCTCAGTGGAGAAAACACAACCGGGAAGGACACAGCGAGGTGCAAATGTTTGCTTTTCCCTGGCGGTTTTTTTTCTTTAGTGTTTCAGGTTAAACTTCAGGCTGCATGAGTCAATCCTCTCACATGGAGCTCGGTCAATATTTCCCGCAAGAAAATGAGCTTGAAGACAGCGAGACTCACAGACAGGAGTCAGGATAAGACCACATCAATCTCTTGACTGTGCAAACGTTCGTTTGAGTCTATCAGCCTCGATCCCCTTTCTGCTCAATCTATCGTTTATATTGAGTCTGGAGATGCATTCAGTGCAGCTCAAATCTATGGCATCATTGGAAGAAATGGAGCTTTAATAGACATGAATGTTACTCGAGAGAGCGACAAGAAATCAGAAAAATGTTATGAGTTACTGGGACTGGATAAACAGAGTATATTGTGTTTGCTCTGTTAATCATGCCACATGCATCACAGGTAAAAAAAAAAAAAAAAAAAAAGTGATCCGCAAACAAATATGCAAGAAAACAGGAAGTTACGGTTTACTGCTGTGAATAGGAAATACTTGTAACTATACTGTGCATCCTCTGGGCCGCTTCTGTCATTGCTGCTGGGGTATTAGAGTCTACGCTTCAATGTGTTTTGGGTCTTCTGTAGGAAGGAAACATCTGGCAGCGGGTGTTTTCCCTCTGGAAGATGTGGTTTTTATTCCTGTGAAGTTTGTGTCGTGATGTGGAAAACTGGTCTCAGCAGGCACATCGTGCGCATTAACAGGAGGGGACAGGAAGACTCCTTCCTCCAGTGCTAAAACCTGCTGCCACATCAGACAGCTGTGCCTTTCCAGACCCAAACAGTCAGCTGCAGCCATTGTCAAGAACATGAGATTAAACCCTTATTCTGTCACAGGCCACTTTCCACCCTGATAACATCCTTAAAAACGCATTTCCACCGTGCATTGTTATCTATCACACATCTAATCTCTGAATACTTTGGTGTCAGCAGGAGAAAAAAAAGTAAATCAAATCAGCTTGGTATTTTATTGCAGTACAGTAACAAATTCAGCTGAATCAAGTGTATAAGGGCAATTTTTCTTTATCTTCAATCAAAAAGGATTTCTTCATCATGATGTTCAGTTATCTTTTTATCTAGAAATCAAGGCCTAACGCCACAAGAAAGTAACAGTGTAACGTAAACAACTTTATCAACAGGATAAGCACTTTTTTTTCTTTAAAACTTTAAAGATTCAAAGGAACAATAGACACAGACATAAATTACAGCTATGGCATTAGAAATGATTGTATTTCCAGGTTTAATAAGGACAGGGTTTTTTTTCTTGTTGTTGTTTGGTACAAGTTGTACCATATGACAGAAACTCTCCGCTAAACACAGGGATGGGTGTTTTTATTGGAATCAGTAAAAAGTGTTATATAGATGTTGTTATTGGCACTTCTCCACCAGACACCAAATTGACTTGGACTGTATTTGGAAACAAAATGTTCTACCATGTTCTTGTAACACATTTACATATTTTTGGCCCTTATCCACCTTTATCGTTGTTTTAGAATAGCAAAAGAGGAACTTCGGCACACGTCTAAAGTGCATGATTCCTTACAGTTTCACTCTAATAATCAAATTTATATCAACTTGGTTATTTGTTTTGTTTTTTCCAAACAGGGAATTCTTCCCACCCTCACATGACTTTAGCCCTGTTTCGGCCCCAGCTCAGGCCACCTACAATTATCCTATATGGGATCTCTTCTTGATCCTTTAACATAGACATCAGAATCAGAAGTCACGGTCCCAGCCAGAGAACTCCTCTTCTGCCTTCGTCTGATCATCAGGGAAGCGATCAAAGTTGATGTAGCAGGGACCCTGAAAGAGGATAAAATGTTAATGATGCTCATAAAACAGCCTATCCTGTAATCTATTTCTAATCAGTAATATTACACACTCTTAAATCCCCTCATTTTAACAAAGTCTGGCTAGTGTGAAATAGTACTCTCCAAATAACACGCACATAGTCCAAATGAAGCAAATTAAACATTTTGGGGGGAGTTTATAATTTATAATGAAGAAGTATTTACCTTTGAATGAGGCATTTAATAACATTTTTTAAATGTTCATTTAAAAGCATAATCCTACAGGGCTTTTTTTTTAAGCTTAAAACATGACTAGGAAGAGGATGAGGACAAGAAGAGCAAGAAACTGGAGACACTACGATAGGCTAGTTTTCTTTCTGGGGGCGGGAATGATATGAGGGTGAAAAATTAGGATTTTTTTCCATTTGGACTTTTTATTTTTTCATGTCCATCCAGTGTGTAGATCCAAAAACACAGATTTTTGAGAGGTTTTGTTAATGTAGTCTGAATACACAGTGGGTTTCATGTATCAAAAGATTGCTTTAGCCACTGCGAAAAACTGTAATATTGGTTCCACATAATCCTGCCTGCGGTCCTTCTTTTGTTTTGCTTTCTCTAAACATAAAAAAAGGTTCTGCTTTCCATGTAAGAGTAACACTGGTTTGACTTGCCTTGCGGATAAGCCGTGCTGTGGGAGCCTCAAGCTGACCCACACGCAGCTTGTGCCAGTTCATACTGCTGAACCACCTGAAGGTAAAAAGGGAGATTATGCTATTACTATTATTATTATTATTAAACATGCTTTTATAATCATAAAAAGAATAATAAGATAAAAAGGCTCAATCAGCAATGTAGAAACAACCTATAATGACAAAATGACCATGCTGTTTTGCTCTATAAAGAACTTTAGACTTCTAATCACCTACCTATTTTTCACATAGTATCTATTTATTGTAGTAAATGTACTCACTCTATAGGAATAGCGCTGTGTAATAATTATGCAGCATTGTATGTGCTATGCACTTGAGGTGGAACGGTGCAACCGCTCTAAAAGGTTATGCATAATATTTATCATTGCAGGTTAGTAAATGTATAAAATTACTGTTGCCTGTTCAGTACACACTACTGTATAGGCAGCAGCAGGTGACCAAAGAAGAGAGTGATGCCATGGTTACCTGTGATGCCGGACATCTTTGATCCCATTTTTGGTGTTTCCTAATCTCTGACCAGGCCGAGGTCTGAAAAAATGCATCATTCAGAGAGAAGGCAGTTCAGGACCTGTTTTTGGTTTCATGAGTTCAAGACGTGTGTATTATTAAAAATATATTTCTATATAAATACAAATGCATTTAATAATGGAATGCTTTATTTTCCAGATATTTTTGGCATTTTTCATTATTCATGCTGTGCTTTGAGACACTATGGCATTTCCAAACAAACAAACTCATCAACCAGATTTTGGGGGGATTTTTATGTGCACCTGCTCAACTGCTTGTGAATTGCATTTCAAATCAGCCAATGATATGGAAACAAACCAATTCATTTAGACATGTAGTTCAAGCTGAGCATCAAAATGGGGAAGAAAGGTAAGTTAAGTGACTTTGAATGTGGTTGTTGGTGCCAGACAGGCGGGTCTGAGTATGTGAGAAACTGACAGTCTACTTGGATTTCTTCCCACACCTCCATCTCTAGAGTTTACAGAGAAAGGTCCAAAAAAGAGAAACTATCCAGTGAGCGGTAGTTCTCTGGGCCAGAGGTCAGAGGAGAATAGCTGGACTGTTTCAAGTTGATAAGAAGGCAACAGTAAATCAGATAACCACTGGTTACAACCAAGGTAGGCAGAAGAGCTCAGGTAACTGGCATTACAATTCACACCAAAACTGGATGATGGAAGTTTGGGAAAAAAGTTTTTCAGTTGAGGATTTCAGATGCGACATTTGTATAGTAGGTTCAGAATTTGGCACAAACAACATGAAACCATTGATACATCCTGGTTGTATCAGTGGTTCAGACTGGTGGTGTAATGATGTGGGGCATTTTTTTGTTTTATTGGCCACTTAATCATTTTGTGTTTAAACCAGGTTGTCAAACATAAAGCCCAGGGGCCAGAATCAGCAAAGACACCAATTTGGCCCAATAAAAAGCATAAATATAAAGACTTTTAACTTTTAACCTCATAAATTTTACCGCTTTTAATAGAGATCCTCCCAATGGCCATCCATCTACTATCTTCTATGGAAATATCAGTTTTTACAGTGAATCCACAGTCAACAAAAACAAACATTGACAAAAACTTTATATTGTATACTTACAGGACAGTGTGTGCAATGAACTACTAGACATTTTTTTTCTGTAATTTTATACATTTCATTGGTCCCGCCCACTTAAGACCAAACTGTGGCCCACGATGTAGAAATCACTTTGACATCTCTGTTTTAAATGCTAAAGCCTACCTGACTATTAATACTAACCTTGTCCATCCCTTTAACACCTCATTGTACCAACTTTCTCATGGCTGCTTCTAGCAAGCTAACACGCAATAATGTCACAAAGCTCAAATCATCTCAAACTGATTTCAGTGCGTTCACTGTGCTCAAACGGCCTCCACAGGCATCAGATCTTAATCTGAAAAGCACCTCCGGGATGTGATGGAGCAGGAGATTCACATCATGGATGTGCAGCTGACAAATCTGCAGTAACTGTGTGATGCTGTCATGTCAATATGGACCAAAATCTCTGAGGAAGTTTTAAGCACCCTGTTAAATCTATGCCACAAATAAGACAAAAGTATTAGGACGGCATAGATAATGAAGTTGCCACTGCGTGCAATTTTCATATGGTCTAATTCCATTTTTCCTTTTTGCACAATTATCAGTGACCTATATGAAAATGTAATCTACGTGCTCTCAATAGACTTAGCTGTTCTTACCTGCACAGTTTACTGATAATGGACTTGGCTGCTTCGCTCATATAAGGTGCATAACGGATCTCCCCATCCAAAATTTTGGCATAAATCTTCTGGGGCTCTGAGCTTGAAAAGGGAGGGCTGACCATTTGCAACAGAAAAAAACATGTTGTTAATAAATGTTTATAATTTTTATTGAATGGTATCAAAAAAGACTGAAACCTGAAATTGTGAGACACTGAGCTCTGCAAAAGTCATACAGTTCTGCTGCCATCTGCTGGTCAACATTAAGGTTATTTTATGTCTCTGTTGTTTAAAAAAGTATCATTATTATTATTATTATTATTACCTTCCCGCCAATAGTTCAAAAATCAGGATGCCAAGAGACCAAAAGTCAACTGCAAAGTCATGTCCCTGGTTCTTGATGATCTCTGGAGCCATGTACTCAGGAGTACCAACAAATGAGTAGGTTTTCTCACCACGAACCAACTCCTTTGCAAAACCAAAGTCAACCTGGACGATGAAAAGCACCCACACAAAAATCAAATGTGATGATAAAGTCTTCATTAACTGAAATTCACATAAAAAAAAGTTTGTATTCTTCAGAAACTTGTTTACAGCTAAAGACGCACCAGTTTGATGTAGCCCTTCACATCCAACATCAGGTTCTCAGGCTTTAGGTCTCTATACATGATGTTCTTCTTGTGGAGGTAGGCATAGGCCTCCACCACGCAGGCAGTGCAGAACACAGCAACAGGCTCATCAAAACGACCTCTAACATTCACAAAGATGCAATAAGTCGGACAATGGTTTTATAAAAACATTTCTGTAAACTTTCATCGGCTACAGCTTCTACAAAAAAGTATGTATTTTAACTTGGAAACTCCAAATATAGAGCATCATTTCACTTTTCTTCTTACACTTCTTTGAGTTTGGTCCAGATTTCCCCACCACTACAGAACTCCATCACCATGTAGATGTATCGTGTGTCTTTGAAAGCTCCATGAAGTCTAGAAACAGCGAGAGCAGAAAACATTTTCAGGTGCTCTGCGTTCAGCCGATGCCTTTATAAGACTGCAGTCCACAAATCTTTGATACCTGACGATGAATTCACACTGCACAGCTTTAAGGATCTTCTTCTCAAACAGCATGTGCTCTTCCTGTCTCTTGGCAACAATGTGCTTCTTGCTGACTCGCTTCACGGCATAATATTTTCCATGGGGCAGGGTGGTCATCTTAGAAGAGCAAAAACAATCATCAGTGCTAAATGTTTAACAACCCCAGTTCCAAAAAAGAGTAGGGATACTGTGTGAAATGTTTAAATTGTCATGTCAGGTAACAATGTAACAAAGTAATATGGTTGGGTATAAATAGAGCATCTAAGACGGTGAGAATTTCTCAGGATGAAAGAAGGGCAGAGGGTCATCAATCTCAAAAAAGAAAACAGTGTCAACAAGTTGTGGAACATTTGTGCCATCAACATGCCATCCACACGGAAGAGAGGGTTAAAGTGCTGTCATGAAAAGAGTAAGTCATACATGAACAAGATCCAAAAACACCACTGCCTTCTGCAGGACAGAGCTCATTTAAAATGGATAGAGGAAAGGTGAAAAACTGTTCTGTGGTCAGACGAATCAAAATTTAAACTTCTTTTTGGAAAACATCCTGTCCTTTGGACTAAAAAGGAGACAAATCATCCCAACTTTTTCAAGATGCATTGATGCCATCAAATTCAAAACAAGCGAATATGTTTTTCTGAAAGTGGTACATTTCCCCATTTTCAACTTTTGATATGTTTTGCATCTTTTATATCGTGATTAAAATACACGTTTGTGAGATTTTCAAATCATTGTGTTCTAACATTTCACACAGCGTCCCCACATTTTTGGAACTGGGGTTATAGATTTACTGCAAATGAGAGAAATTTCCAATGTATTACAGTACATAAAAGTTTGGTGGCTAATGCGACAGTAACTAAAATGAAGGGTTAGAGCTGAGCACAAGTTAGCTGAACAACAAATTATACATTTTTTCTTACTGTGGGAGTAATTACCTTTAACAGTTCACAGACTACCTTATACATCACATCAGTGTTTACAGTAGGCTGACATAGCCTCTCTTTACAACAGCAACTTTGACATGCCAGTGCAGGGTAAACATGGCTATAATCATTATGTCCTTTTTCCATTTCGACAGCTCAAATGGTTGTAACACATGGAACCATAATACATCATTCATTACGACTGTGTTAACCCTGCTCTGGTGTGGTGGTGGAAACTACCTCTGTAGTTTCTACCTTTCTAATAAATGGTAAAAAAATATATATATCTATCTATATATATATATATTTAAATATATGTGTGTGTGTGTGTGTGTGTGTGTGTGTGTGTGTGTGTGTGTGTGTGTGTGTTTTTAAACCCAGACAAGATGCACAACTGACCAGCGCCACACGGCCAAATCCTCCAACTCCAAGTGTGACAGGATCTCCTTGATAGCGACCCTCCTGATAGAAGACTGGAATCAGATCCTTCAACCTCAGAGTGGAGCTGGGGCTAAGAAAGAGTGGTGATTTTATTTATCTTTTAGAATTGTTTTCACTAATAACGGCTCGTTGAGCTTATTCTGGTGACTGATTGTTGATTGTGTAACATATTTTAACCTTCTTTCTTCACCTTCAACAGCCACTCACCTCGACTTTTCTGGAGCTTGCGCCTCCTGCATCACTTTGGAGCTGGAAGTGAAAATAAATTTGACAGGATATGAGCAGGAAACTAACTGGGGCAGTCTATTTCATTTCCACATCACACTCTCGGTAAAGTGGAGAAAAAAAACAAATCGTGGTTATGCAATCAAGAGTGCTTTTTTTTTTTTTCAATACATACTCATCAAAGAGTTCCAGGTGCTCTACGGGAATTGTTTCTTCAAATACCCTAAACAAAAGGCATCATTAGTCAACCTGTGCATCTGTAAGCAAGTGGGAAAACACAACAGACAGCAATCACACTGTAAAGCAACCGAAGAATTGTCCTCTCCGGGAGCAACAGCTGTCACTGCAGAGCCTGAGCGAACACGACTATCACATTCGGTTACTGTCGAATTTGAGTGCTGGGTCAGACTCACTCCTTGTCAATGGAGAAGCAGGTAACAGGGCCGTCGGCAGTGCAGGTGGCTGTCCTCAAGACCTCGCTGCAAGACAAAAAGCATTGCAAAATTTCAAGTCTGTGGAAATGCAGTGAATACAGCTGCAGAAAGAGAACCTCATAGAGGTACTTTAATTGAATAACATATATTAGCAAATACTAATATGTAGATTAAAAAATATGCAATGTGAAAAAGTACTGCATTATTTTGAGAAAAATGACTCCCAGTAAAATTGCAAAGGTGCTACATGTCCTGCAAATTAGAGGCAGGCAACACAAGCTAGATGATATTTGATATTTATTAAAAATCCAATATCCTCCTTGTATAATCAAAACAACCTCTGTTATTCCACCAGAGGATCACACACACAAACACACACACACACAGCGTTTCTGTATTCATGCACCTCTACTGACAGCCACAGCAATAAATTTGCTTCATTGACTCGTTTGCATGCAGCAGAACTGCGCAATTTAGGGAAAAACATGGTGTTTCTGTCACCAGAGAGCATTTGGAGGATAATCTGAAGTATCTGCAAAATAAAAATGTCACAGCTGACAGCAGCTGAGGAAGGCGCGAGGAGCGCATCGTGCTGCACGAGGCTTTCGCAAATGTCCTCAGGCATGTGTTGTGTTTCCATGGTTACCGTATGAGGGCCTGTTCCCCGAAGTGCTCCCCTTTTCCCATCCTGCGAATCTGCTTCTCATGACCGTTCACGTTCTTAGTCACCAACACCTGAAGGGGAAACACGCACACAGGCAAACAAACGGAAAGAATAAACGGTATGCACACAAGAGAAATATGAGTTTGTGAAATAGGCTGAATAAAAACTCTCGGTGTGACTTGCCAAAGATGCACATTAAGATATTGTTACCTCTCCTTTGAGGATGATGTAGAATGCGTTTCCTTCTGTTCCCTCTCGAACTATAACATCTTTGTCCTGGTACTTCACCTAGAAGAGACGGAATTAAAAGTAATATAAAAAATATATACTTTCAGATTCACTCCAAGAGCTAAAAAAAAAAAAAAAAAAAAAACATAGTATTTGAGTCTGTTGTATCGTAGCAAAAAAAGACATCGAGGTGCACCTCCTCCATGGAGTCAATAATTTTGGACAACTGGACATCATTCAGGTCCTTCAGAGTGTGGGCCCTGTAATGGCAAGTGGGAATTTAAGAGAAAAATTAGAAGTAGGGAAAGCATTTGCTCCATTAGTGCAGGAAAAAATACCAACACTGTTACGATATAGTTACAAAGAGAATCTGAGGAGTCAGGATGAAAGTTTTATCATGGCTGCAGAGTCTAGAAACTCACGTCTTCAGGAAGCCCACGAGCTGTTCTCGTTTCTTCTTGGACTTGTTGGTCATGATGCTTCTGTAGGTCTGTCGCTCCATGCACCACAGATGCACTGGTGTCTTTGCTGCAATATGAGTGTACGATAATAGAGATAAAAATAAACAAAAATTAAAAAGAGTAGTGGATTCAGTGAACTTTGAAGCATATTTTACAATTAAGACATTTGAACTCTTGAATTAATTTAACTGCAACTGTAACAAAAACTGAGTGAACCTTTCAGAATTATTGGGGTTTGATTTAATTGAAAATTGACAAATACTGTTCAGATATAATAGATGAAATCTGAAATAAATTATATAAAACCATAGCCAGATGCACGCTATCACCATCACAGAACTCATATGACAAAGAGAGATAAATGAAAGACAAGCTTGCTGCAGATGGGAGAAAATTGCCTTCCCACAGGTGGATTGCATTGTAAAGGGACGTACTTGAACACACCGTTTTCTACACTCAACCAGGCACCTTTGTTACAAACCTACTGTGACTGAAAAGCTATTATTTTTTTCTGTTGCTGTAAAGTTATGTTATTGTTTTGGTTTTTGTCACATTTTACATTTCATTGTCCAAAAAAGCTGCTACCTTTCACAGCACAAGGCATGTCCATTATACCAAAATGCGACTCCAAGTGTTTGTGATAAGCAGCAACATCCTCTGTCACATGTTTTCTGCATCTGTTTTGGGGATTTTGGACAACCAGTCCAAAAACCACACTAAGCCAGTTTCAATCAGGATACTCTTTGGGTCCTTTCAAAATAAGAGTTTCTTCTTTTTCAGCAGTGTTATTATTAGTCAGTTTGTTCTCCCCTCAGTGACTATAGGGTGTCCAAAAACCAAAGCAAACTATGATATTCTCTCCATCATGCTCTAGAGTTAGGTTGAGGTTTTGTTGTTAACATGCTGGGCAGTTTTCCTCCAATGTACTGCTATGTATTTCTGTCAAAAAGTTCATCCATTATCTCATCTATAGAAGATATATGGTCATATATTATGCATACATACATGTCTCCACATAAATTGCATTATACCATATAATACAATCACCATAACCCTCTGCAAAACCCTCCAGGAGGCATCATTATACAGGCCGACCTTTGACTGTTGCTGTCCTTTTGCAGTTGTACAGAATCGCCAGCTCTCCAAAAACATCACCACTAGTTAGAGTTCGGAGGTCACGGCCAGACTGGGTGACAGAAAGCTCACCAGCTATAAAGAAAGGGAAAAAAATTTGCTTGTTTGTGAAATGATGCTGTTCTAAAGAGAAGTTAATAACCCAGTTTTAAAAATCTTCCATGTATACATGGAGCAATGGTAGATAAAAAGACAGACATTCATACTAAGGTGTGTGCCCACCTGCCACAATGTACATGCTGTCTCCTTCAGAGCCTTCCTGAATGACTTCATCCCCAGGATTGAAGTGAGATACCTTTAACAGGTCCACCATCATAGCTATTTGCTCATCATCTAATCGGCTCAGGAAGTCATTCTTCTGGATAGCTTTGACAATTAGGCTCGTCTCACTGCCAATAGAAAGTTCAAAGAAGTCATCTACAACACACAAACTGGGTATTATATAAGTTGTTGGAAAGGTGCTGATGCTGACCTGACATTTTTCTTCACCCTCGCCCGCTTAATCTCCAGGTTCTCCGGGATTGGTTCTGAAGCTATGACAGCTGCACGGCTCTTCCTGACCTCAGGTTCAATCTCATTACCGGTCTGAGAGGGAAACTCTGTAACAGAAACAAATGGATGGTTACAGATCGCCATTAGAAATCGCATCAATCATGTGTGTAAGTAGATAAGTAGATGTGTCCCTGTTCTGTGTTCCCATGAAGAGCTGCCTACCGAGATCATGATACTGACTCTGCAGTTGTTGCAGGAGTTTCTCTTTCTCGGTGAGTCGTTTTTCTGTGAATGTGAAGAAGAAAAAACACATATTAAATGTGCAAAACACATTAAAAGTGACGATTTATGTGCTTTACTGTATGTGTGATTTTGGTATATTCTCATTTTATTCTCGCAAAGCTCAACCACTGCTCGTGCTAATCTCACTAAGTTATTAAACAAATGTGTCCCTGATTGTAGATTTAAGTCATTTACAGCTTACAGTTTAAAGACAAATTTGTGAGTAGCTTTCTAGTTGAGCTGTAGACACTATGTACTAATTGCATTAAATTTGGGGCTAATTTATGCTTTTATTGGCATTGCTATTAAATTCCAGTGGATTTTTTTCATATATATATATATTTGATGACATGTACAGATTGTATATAAAAGATGGATATGGGTCTGAAACATGAAGCCAACATGTTAGTAAATTCTCTCTAATGGCCAGCAGGGTCCACTCCTCTGAGTGCAAACATAATGAATCACCCTAGAATGACCCTAGTTGTCTCTTGATTTATGACTTCGCTAAATACCTTCATGATGAGTTTATTTTATGAATCACTGGTTTTGAGTCTTTGAGTCACATACTGATGTCACTTTTGTAAATTCAGATCACAATCAAAGACAAATAACATAAAGCTTGCATCGGGCATGGATACATTTATGACTGACAAGTCATAAAGGTATGTAATGTCATCCATTCATGAGTATATAATGTCATCCACTTATCAGCCTGATCCATCTCTCATTGTGGTTTAAGCCCATAAACCGATGAGTGACTGCATGGTTTTCTACACGTGTACTCTGTGTTTTATGTACAGTGGGGCGATGCTAATAACCATGCTAATAACTGATCTCTGGCCATGATCAGAGAAAAAAAAAAGTCTAACATTTTAGTTGCATCCCTCCAACTTTTTACACTCATTAATCACGTAATTAGGTACATGTTGCTAGTGCTGGGTTGGATCAGAGCTGTCTTAATTCTTCATTACATAGATTCATCATGGTGCTGGAAACAATCCTCAGAGACTTTTTCCATATTGACCTGAGAGCATCACATGATTTTGTCACATGTCATCCATGGCATGATTTTCCCATTCCACCACATCCCAAAGGTGCTCCATTGGACTGAGATCTGGTGACCATGCGAGACATTTCATTACAGTGAAACTCTCATGTTCAAGTAACCAGTTTGAGATGACATGAGCTTTATGACATGCCACATTAGCCACCAGAGGATGGACACTGTGGTCATAATAGGACATAGTCAGCAAGCAATGCACATCTAGTACTAAAGGACCCAAAGTGTGCCAAGAAAATATCTCCCATGCCATTACACCATCATCACCAGATCATGGATCCATGGTTTGATGTTGATGTGAAATTTTGACCATCTACCATCCAAAACAAGCAGCAAAAGTGGAGACTTTTTTTAATCAGGCAACATTTTTTAATCTTCTCTAATCCAGTTTCTGTGAGCACATGAAGTTTCCTATTCAAACTGCTTCAGCCGTTTGTCTTGACCATGTCTACCTGTCTAAGTTCCATTGATTCCACATCATCAGTAAAAGTCCTGTGAAGGCCTCATTCTGGTTCTCTAAATTTGAACTCAACCTTCAGAACTTTAAGAGCTCCACCTTTAATTCATGTATTCATATATATCCCAATATTCACCTCAATGAACCTCCTATTGCACAATGACGTCCCTACAATATTTAAAGCTTATATAGTTATTGTTGTACTCACCTAGGTCCTTATTTTGCCTCTGCAGCTCCTTGTTGATCAGACATTGCTTTTCTAGCTGCTGCTTCAGCTCCTCTATTTGCTTCTCCATAGCTACAGAGGGAATAAGATTTTTTAAAAAGGAAGATTTATGGGAGAATTTCATATAACAGGAAAAAGAGAAGTTGTATAAATTATGCACCTGAACACAGACATAAAATGTAGCCCCAGTTGTTGTGATATTTGTGGAAACCCCTACACACAAAGCCATAAAGGGTGATATTTAAACTGTAACTGTGTTGATACCTTTTTCTCAAAGCACTGAACCCTACTTCACTGGCAGCACACAGCTAGAGCCCTGCTGAATAATGCAGACTAATGATGGACAGTCAACGGGGTGCTTTCTGAGTGCTGTCACACCCTGCCAGCATTTGCTGAAGATCTGTTACAGTTTCTGTGACTGATAATGACACAAAACCTGTCAAAGCTGTATAAAACCCCTACAAATGATAGATCGCTTTTTCCAGGCTTTGCGTTTATATGCAGATTATTTATATTTGCTGGTTGTGGGTTGTTACACTAATGTGAGACATAAAAAAACCCTCTGTGACTATGCATAAGCAGGTCATAATAAGTGACAGACTCATTAGCACTGCTGCATGAGATTAACAATGAAGTTAACCACAAGCCAGATCCAATAACTCTCTTATTCGATGTGACCTGTTTAAAGAACCTCTGCAAACAAGATTCCTTTTCTTTTTTCCTTTTTTAAACACTCCAATCAATACAAACACACTTGGATATCTGACCATTTTACTGAACACACAGTAAAAACTGAGCTGGAGGGGCTGTTTGCCTGTGTTCACGGCACACATCACTTGACCCCAGGTTACTGCTGCCTCACCCTGAACATTGGACAGGCCTAAGATTAAACTAAACTCATAAAGTCATTTAGTAGTACACCAGCAGAATGTGACAGGGAAATATAAACAGCTCCTGTTCTGCAAGGGAGCATGGGCACTTTAAAAAAACATGTACAGCACAGAGCTCATAAATGTGTTACAGAAAAGAAAAAGACCGTAATGGTCATTTAAAGTTTACACAGATCATAAAAATATGTCCCTACATGCTTACTTTGTAAACTTTCTAGGAACTTGTAGCTGTTGAGAAAGACAATCTGAACTGATTGAGATGATAACCTTTAGTACCTGCAGGTCAACACTTAATGGGGGAAATTGCTCAGTTATTCTTCAGCTCCAGGGCAACTGATAGGTAGGTGGCTGTACTTCTGTTTGAACTTTTGCTGTTTCATTGGTCCATTTTTGTTATTTTTGTTACAACGGTAAAAAAATAAAAATAAAAATAAAAAAATAAAAAACAAAACAGGTTATTATTTAAATACTGAATGAACTTTAAAAGTGAGCAACATTCATTTAACATGCGTATATTCATATATCCGGTAAATGATCCTGGAGGATCCCAGGAAACATGATATTAAAGCAGACAACACCGAAAAAAGGAGAGAAAAAAAGAAAGAAAAACAGATATTTGTGTCTGCTTTTCAGCTGCACAGCAGGAACATGATGCCAGCTACCATTATACTGACACAGCCAGCATACAGTCCACTTCATACTGCTTCATTATTAATTCATGGCCATGTGTAACTACAGCTGAATTCTCATAAGATACTCTGTAATAGAAACCTGGAAGGAAGTCATGCGCTTTGTCTTTATTAGGCAGCCTTTTCTCAGATATGACGTTTTGTTAATCGCTGTAGTAAATCAAAAATAATAAAACTTAAGCTGAACCGATGCTGATCTGTACTTCAAACACGGCGGTAATATATTTAAAGAACCGATAAACGCCTGAAGGCGGCCTGTCTGACCTAATCTACAACTCTGAGACACTATTTGCACGTAATCTGTGGACGAATAGACTGAAGCCACACTCACCTGCAGGCATGGTGTGATCAGCAGACAAGGTGATCTAATATCCTGCCTATGAAGGCCGCATGAATCACAGGAGCCAAATAATCACCCTGAGCTGCTCAACGATATCCACTTTTCCACTGCAGAGAAGTTTTTGGCTTTCTGTGCAGTTTTTCTGACCTGCTTGAACCCCAGATGAGCTACAGACTGGACACACCTGAGCAGACACACCGCATGCAGCCTGCAAACTCTCTATCATTACTCCTTCTTCTACTTTTCCTGCCACTGCATACTTTCTCAGCTTACATTTCCCCGTCTACAGCTTTACTATTTTTACTTCTCTCCAGCTCTCTCTCTCTCTCTGTCTCACTAAATCTTTCCTTCTCTTTCTGTATCTATCAATCTCCACGGCTCTGGTGTTGAATCATTAACCATAACCTGAGGCTCCTCCTATCACACCAGGTAGAGGAATACAGGCAGCAGGAGTACGAGAAGGAGAAGAAGAGGAGGAGGAGGAGGAGGAGGGAGGAGGATGGGCTGGAGAGAAAGCTGGGCTGTAAAAATTATGCTCAGTTGAGAAAACACACAGCTAAAGTGTGATGTTGCAGCACGTTATTCATCCCGAAAGAACACATCGGGCAAGTAGAAGAAAAGCGTACCAGGGTGCTTCTTTTATACCTCATTCACATTATTTTGTTACCTCGAAAAAAGAAAAAACAGGAACTGATTTTTGATTACTGTGACGTTTATTAGAAATAATTATTTCTCGCTGACGCAGATGACAGAGAAGAGAGGAAATTAAGTGGGAGCACAAGCAAACAAGTCACTGCAAAAGCTGCCACAAAGTGGAACTAGAAGCATAAAAGCTGCACAAGTCCTCACTCTTCTACCTTCATAATTTTGTCTTTAGAAAGAAAAAATGTGTTCACAACAAGCACCTTTCTTCCAAATGGCTGCATTCACATAAGAGCTGGGGTTGTGTGGAACTATTTTAGGGTAGATTTTATCTGCCAGATTCAGAAAGTGCCTACTCCTTCAGGTTCCTGTTTTTCCACAGAATAAATGCCACTGGATGTTTTCTAGGCCACAAATGACTCTAAATGAGGTTAGAGGGTTAGCATTGTGACAAAGGGCGTGGGCCTGTATTGTTCACAGTTAATTATTGATATCTTCCTGGTTAATCTGCGACATTAATGACTAGAGCGCTCAGAGATTAAAGGCCTTGGCTTTCAGCGGTGCAAGTGAAGGGTAACTCAGTGACAGGCAGCATATGGGTTATAACATTTTTCCACTACAGGTCAAACCTGGTGATACGTGTTATAACAAAATAAACCTGCTGCGGTTTGCTATCGATCGCAGTGAACGGCCACTTGAAGCTTCCAGACAAACTCAAGATGTAAAAATCACCAGTCGATCTTTATCACCCTTTAATTGTAGAGTAATTACAAGATACACCATCGAACATACAATGCCCAAATATTGCACCATTACATGATATTGCAATAACACCGTGATTGTCTTTACAGCCCATACACAAAATTTAAAAATAAGGTGTGAGTTTTAAAAAAGATATTAAAAGGCAGGTGAATATGGTAAACATGCAAATAGCTGATGGATTCGTGACATTCATGAAAAGCCTCTTTTGCTTCTGAAAAAGCAAAATTAAATTCTCATCCACTCTCACGCTGACAATTAAAAGCCACCAATTAGCACCATTATCACCGATTTTTTCTTCATGCCGATGATTGAAAACACTTCATTTTATAGCCAGCAGTGGCTTCAGTTAAAAGTGGCATGAATCCTACTAATACCACCTAGCACAGTAAAGTGAGCTACATATTAATCAGTGCACTGTTGGTAATACAAACACAAAGCTGATGTAGTGTCTACTGATAATAAAAATACATTCAGTACACGTACATGCTGATCTGGTCCTTGTGCGATGCTTACGATACTTAATTACAATTTATAGCAGCAGATACTGAAGCACCACACAGGGCGTTACTGGTCTTTACCCAGTGTCGGCTCATTTACCACTGGTGTCGTTTACTGTACAGCATGCAGGGTATAAACACAGGAAAGTTTCATCCTTTAAGGCATGCCACAAACCTCGAGGAAAACACTTCTTGAAGGCTCAAAACTAAATAAGATTGATGCAAAAGGAAAAAAACATAATTAGCAAGAGGAAAACAACAATAATGCTGTTTCTAATTTTAATAACCAACTCTTCACTTTTTTAAATAGCAACAAGCAGAGCACTTGAACTCTACAGTGCAGTCTACATACTACAGGTGTGCGGTGCACGGACGGCCTTTGTGACTGAAAGTAAGTAGCAATCAATTGACAAACAATATTTTCAGATTGACTAAAATGTATTAAATACTTAAAAATAGCTTTAGTGGTTTCACTTCACTGTCATTTTTTATTTCTACATGACTTGAACATGAACCTGAGGTCATGAGGTAGATGAGCAGAGTTGCAGCTGCAAATGTTGTATTACTTCAGTGTAAGTGCCTTCATATTGCTCATTAGTCCTTCATCTGCTCCTCTTTGATACCACAGGCTCGCTTCATTTCCTCCTGGTGTTCAAAGACTGCGTGCACAAACTGGCCAAACAGGCGCTCCATGTAGCTCTCGCCTAGAGGAAAAAAACCCTGCAAGAAGGCAATGTGTCCCCCGTGGGCCGTCAATACCAGGGCGACGTTAGGAAGATCCTGAACTACGGACACTGGGAAGGCTGTGAGAGCAGGAAAGAAAAAGTCCAAATGAATATAAACAGACAGCGGAGTAGACACAAAGCAGACAGATCATCCGGAAACCTTACGTCACCTGGAGATTTCAACGTCAATGATTACATATAAAAAAGGAATTGTGCTAAAAAGAATGAGACATTTCTTAATATAATACAGATAAATTCAATCATCTGTTTTGACATCGCTTCAGTCCATCTTAAATGAGCTCACACACAAAGATGTTTGAGAGAGTGTTGTCTTGCATGTGTGGATGCAGCAATGAACTGTATTTGCTTACATATGTTTTCAGTAGTGTTCCTGAGTCTGTGGCAATGAACCCACTGGCACCTAAGAGCCTTAAGATATCAGCCTTGGTTTTCAGCTTTGTCACTTGCATACAGAGAGTTTGCTTGATTCTCTAAAATTCCAAAATTCTTTGCAGCTTTACTTTGAGAAACTTTACTGTCAACTATTTATTCGTGTAGTCTTTAACAGAGTAGTAAACGCTGCCCCACCTTTACTTCTGAGAAACCTAGACACTCTTGGATGCTCTATTTATACCCAACCATGTTACTAATGTTCCAACAGGTGTTTTCTTTAGCAGTACACTTTTAATATGTCTTGTACAACTTTCAGTAAAGTCGCTACATTCCATTTTACACGATGTTCCCAACTTGTTTTTTGTTTTTTTTAAATGGGACTATAAAATCAGAAAAAACGTCACATTTATGAGTAAACCATTACAGCTGTTATTTTCCCTTTGCAGTGCCTATACTGACATACCTTGCCACTTGTGTACTCACCAGTTTGTGGAGAGAAAGGGTCATCAGCGGCATTGAGACACAGGATGGGTACGGCTGTACTGGGGAGCTTTTTGCCTGGGCTGGCATCGCGGTAATAATCCATACATGAATTGTAACCAAATATCAGAGACGTATAGCGTTCGTCAAACTCACGGATGGTCCGAGCCTACAGGAGGGTGTGAAAACAAGATGACGATAAATGGAGAGTCAATTATACATCTAAGAAACTCATAAACTGTGAGTCATAATGTGTCATACCTTCAGGACATAGTCAACATCCACCACTTTCTCTAAAATCTTCCTGTGCCTGTGACAAACACATTTTGGGGTTATATTTAACTGGATGTACAAACGCAAAACATTTATGAACCAAAAATTATCCGACCTGGTGACAGCGCGGTGCAAGCATCTCGTTATGTGCCTGTTGAAGAGCAGCCAGTTGAGCGGTTCCTCCATCGAGTCAGAGGACTTACGCGCATCCCAAGGTACGGAAATGGTGATACCAGCAACCAATCCTGACTCGGTGTGCTTACGGGCCAGGTAGTTTAACAACACCATGCTGCAGCAGGGTGAAAAGAAAGGAATCATGCAACTGTTAAAAAAAATAATAAAAGAAATGGAGGAAAGACACAGATGACAAATCTAGGTCCAGAAATGGAGGCCAGCGGAAACACTATGCACCAACTCACCCTCCCAAAGACACACCAGCCCCAAGCACAGGAGCACTGGGGTAGAGCCCTTTGACATGCTGCACCACACACTCAAGATCTGAAGTATTGGCAGCACAGTAGGTGACTGGTGTCTGAAGCAAGCAGAGAGATACAGGAGGAGAGTTACATGCAGCGCTTAAGCCTCAGATCTTCTGTTAGTGCTATTATTGCTGTGAAATGGTGTATCAGTGGAAAAACTTAAATTACTACTTAAACACGTAGAAAATACTTTCAATTCACTTTTTTTGTTTGTTTGTTTTTTAAAATCTGAAACTGTTTTAAATTGGGATTAAATACATTGGCAACCCATCTACCAAAGGCTAGAATCCTTGCAGTGGGGATGTGAGTTCAAGACCACCACAGTTTTCTACTTCTCATTTCTCTCCTCCCGCTCTAAAAACCTCACTTACCTCACTCAACTGGGGTCCTTCAAAGTGTGTTGACATGTTACTTACTGATTTAAAAAAACTAATTGGACATTATTCTAATTTATTAGGTATTCATTGTACTTACCAGCAGCTCCTCCCCTCCAAGACCTCTGTTGTTGAAGACCACACATCTAGGAAGGAAAGTATTTATGAAAACTGCTTCAGGCAAATACCGGGCACAAGCTACATTAAGCTTTCTGCTTAATGTAAACGTTCCTGTTAGCGCTGCTTCAACATCACTTCATTTTGTGTGAGGAGTGCAGCTGACCTGTAACCATGGCGTGTGGCCTGGCTAACGGCGTGAAGCACATAGGACTGCTGGCTGTTTCCTGTAATCCCTGGGAGGATGAGCACTGTGGGACGCGTGGAGGATTCTGGGTAGGTCACACTGGCCTGATTGTCCACCCAGTCAAGAGAGATCTGACCACCATCCACTGTACGGATCAGCTCACTGGGAGATGAAGGGACGAGACAAGATATTCATTATTTAATTAAATGTTTAGATTAAGATTTTTATCCCTCTTGTAAATTGTGGTGAACTGAAAAAAAAGGGGGTTTCTTCCTACTTGCGATAACTGACAGGGGGTCTGGACTTGAGGGCGGCACAGACCAGCGTTTGAAGCCGGCCTCCCCAGCACCACGGAGTGGGACTGAAGCGCTCAGCTACCACAGGACAGTGCTTGAAGAGGAATGCACTGAAAGCTTCACTGCAAACCAGAGCTGGTCTCTGAAAGGACACAAGACCAGATGAAGGTGTTAAAAAAGCACAGCTGCTTATAGATTCACACCTGTGAGAGACAAGAAAACATCCAAGACACACCAGGCGAGTAGAACAAGGTACAAAGAAAATTAAAGCTGCAAGCAGCGATATGAGGGCCCTCGCACCCCCGGCACGTCGAGCCAAGCCCAACACCTAAAACCAGCGCTTCCGATCTGATGTCACATTGATGGAATTCATGCATTTAACCACCAGCTAAAATTTCATCTCATTCAACCATTATTATAGTCGTCCCACTAGGTGGCGCTCTAACCATTACTGACAAATGGCATAACAAACATTTCCGAGCTCGAGTCTCATCACGCCTGCGACCTTTGGGAGAGATTGGACATTGTGTTTTTGAGCGACAGCAGGTTACTGCTTTTTGGCGAGTGATTGAAACTCCACGTGCCGCCATGACCACCCCGTTTCCCTGAACGTAAAAAGCTTCGCAATTTAACATCACAAAGGTCTTTAGATTCCACACACAGGAGATCGCGTAAATCTAATGAAATCCCTTGGAGGAGTTCGTCAAAGTATGAGGCCTGAAAAGAGGGGAAAATGTCGCCAAATTTACACATTAATTTTAAAATGGCTGACTTCCTGTTGGATTTGGGATATTGCTCCAAGAGACTTTTTTGTACATCTTGATATCTCCAATAAGCTTGCCAGGTTTCAAACTCATACATAAAACACAGAGCAGGGGCTGTTGTTTTGAAATTTTGTAGGGGGCGCTGTGGAGCCATTTTGCGCTGTTCAAGGAAAATGAACATATAAAAAGAAATCCCTCATCACATTAGAGGTGTGCGCCAAATTTCAAGACTTTTTAAACTTTTCAAGCCCCTCAAAAGCCACTTCATCTTTCATGGTGAACTGCGTTGCCACCAGGGTGCGCCGTTCAGTTTATAGTCACAATTTTCTCACTGAAGCATCAAGAGGGACTGATGGTGATATTCACCGCTTTTGAGGTGGCCACGATGAACCTGTGAAAATCAGTACAACAAAATGAAAGACATGACATTTCCTGGTGCCACTAGGTGGCGCTCTACGTATTCCTGACAATGGGCATATCAATCTGTTCAGGGCGGGTCTGACATCATCCCTGTAAAATCTGGTACTGATCACATTGGATTTCATTGAGTTACACTAATTTGTTTCTTCATGGCGAGACCTCAATGTTCGCCATGCTGCTGGGGTCACACCCTTCAGCGAAAACTCACAGTTTTCTCTGTAACCCAAGACCAACTCCTTAAGGCTTTCCTGGAGAAATTTGAGGCTGCAGATGTCACCCATTACAATACTGTACCCCAAAGTGTAAAACATGACATTTCCTGTTCCCACTAGGTGGCGCTGTCCCTGATGTCAAATATGGCAGTTGAAATATGTTCAGGGGTGGAGCCTTATCATTATGTGTCCACTTTGGTCAAGGTCGGACAATGTATGACAGAACGAGAGGCAATAAGATTTTCATGGCGAGTCATCGAAATTCGCCGTGGCGCCACGGCCTCACCGTATCCCGAAAACTCAAAAGCTCCGCAATTTAACATGGCCCAGGTGTGTAGTTGACACTGACCAAATATGAAGCTTGTACGATGAAATTCCAATGAGGAGTTCGCAAAAGTTCGAGGCATGGAAATGGCAAAATTAGAGCCAAAATGTCACCTTCACTTCCAAATGGCGGACTTCCTGTTGGGTTTGCGTCAATGGGCCCACAGACTTTTTTGTTCGTCTTGGGATGATACACATGTGTGCCAGATTTCAGACATGTAGCTCAAACGATGTGTTCGTAGGGCTGCATTTAACAAGGCATAGGTGGCGCTCTAGAGCCATTTCCCAGTGCTCATATGTAAAACCAATAAAATACAAAATTTTTCACCAGACCTGGCATGTGTGCAAAATTTCAAGAGTTTTTGAGCATGTTAAAGCCCTCAAAAAGGCCCTTGTTTTGCCTGAATAATAATAATAATAATAATAAGAAGAAGAAGAAGAAGAAGAAGAAGAAGAAACAGAGCAGATACAATAGGGCCTTCGCACTCTCGGTGCTCGGGCCCTAATAATGGCAGTATCAGAGGTATGTAGATGTAGTGTGACCAGCTCTGCAAGAAATACATCACTTGGAAACTTTGATGTGATGTTACACAATAGCATTTGATTAGCGAGTGGCTAACAATGAGAAAATAACTCACCAAAATTCATATTTTCTTGTTTACAGTCTGTGAAGATATTTTAGATATTTATTTTTTCTGCGTTTTCTACTTAAACAAATTCTACTATTGGCGATACTTTGAAATTATCCTCACTTTAGCTGCTTAAACTTTAGTACAACACTTATTATGAATATAGCTGATATACTGCTTATTACCAAATTATCAGTCATAACCATGATCTTCTTCCAGTCGTATTTATGGAATCAATAAAAGAGAGGCTTTAATTTTGTAGAATAAAAGATCATATCTCATACACAGATAATACACATATTACAATATTATAACCTACAGATTTTATTTTATACAAAATAAAGTTAATTTAAAAAAAGATTCAGAGCTTTGTACTCACCAAACACTAAAAACTGTAAAATTATGGAACAAGAAATGTTAGATAAGCTTTAAAAAGTAAATAAATAAAATGGAAAAACTGGTTTTTAATTCATTAGAAAAACAAAATACCAAAGATAAAGTCGAATAGGAGTTAATAGGATATACTGATCTTCATTTTAAAGGAAATAAAATGCTTAAAAATCCAACTAAACTGTAAGTCAAAGAGGGTATGGCGCAGTCTTTGCCGCTAACTTCGACCGCAGAGACTGACCTGACACTCGCGGCCCCACAGATAGTACACTGCGGCTGTGAGGGAGCAGATGATCACCGTGTACGGCCTGGAAACACACTCCCAGTATGTTCTCCATACCTCCGCATGAGTCAGAAACATGACAATGGTCTAAGTACGGTTGACAGCTGAGCTGCTAGCCGACGGCGTCGTTAACCGACACAACGGAATAACAGGACAGAAAGAATATGATATTTAATGCGCGACAACCTGCCTTCATCAGAAACATCTAACGTTCAATATGTTGTACTTCGACTCTTCCCAGCACCCTTGGTGATATTACGTTAGACGCCGGTAGCCATCAGATAATAGTCTGGTGTTTTCTCCGGGAGCAGCTGCTTCCTAGTTCTCACAGGCGAAGCTCCTGATTGGACAAAAGCTCCAACTTCAAGGTCAACGTCATGGCTACGATCCGTGTAAACTACAAATATGGAGATATAGTTTTTCTTTTGTTTCTATGGAGTTATTGAAAATGAGTATATGTGTGTATGTCTATATATATGTATATAGGGATAGATAGAAAGATAGATATACATATAATTAATAATGTTGTTTTTTTCAAATACACGTAACATATAATGTAATTGTAAGGAGGATTTCTGTAGTCTGTCGATTACTAGATAGTGGAAAAGGGGGTGGGATTAAATAAGCGTGTGCTACTTCCTGCTCCTTTTTGAACATGAAAGTTATTTGTAGTTGTGGTTGCTCGTTTTCCTTTTGTTTTGCTTTGCTTGTTTGTCTCGTTTTAATTCTATGTTGTTATACTTTTTCAACATATTCAAAATAAAGATTCAATAAAAAAATTAAAAAAAAAATTAATAAATGATTGCATTACCGCCACCAGCTGGTGTGGAGCTTGGATCGAAACTTCTGTTTATTTACGGCTTTAAAAACAAAAATAATTATTTTTATCAGATAAGTTGGCATTTTTAAAATGTCTTTTAGATCTATTTTTTCTCCTGAAGACTTGAAGGAAATTGAATTGCCTTCTTTCTGCCTCATATTTCTAACAATGTATCCTGTGCTGATCAGTCCAGTATGTATAAATGTATCTCCTTTTCCCTCCTCACCTCATTTCTCCATTAGTACACTTCAACTTACTCTTGTTTATCCCACCTTTCCCTCAGTTTGATTTATTATCACCATAAAAGCTTGTTGTGGCCTTTGTTCCATTCTCCTCCTTCTTCATGTCTTTTGACACCAAATGTGCAAGTACCCATAAAAATACTGCCGCTAGCCCTATTACATGAATTCACATTCACTAAAAATACTGGTGGTTGGCAGTGCTAATCCTCAGCCTCATATTAGACATCTACGATGTCAATTCAAAAGCCTATGTTGCCTTGTTCTCAACTAGTGAAACATTTAGCAAATTATTAGATTAATTAGCAACAGGTCAGGAACATTTCTGCATCTTAGGGAGGCAGAGCTTCTCTGAAGTAAAGATGGGCTGAAGTTCACCAATCTGCAAAAACTTGTGAAACAATTTCAGAATAACATAAAATCGCTGAATATCTCATCATAGTATATCATCAAAATATTCAGAGAATCTAGAGGGATCTCTGTGCACAGGGAACAAGTGCAAAAAGTCAGTATTAAATGGCCATGATCTCCAGGCCATCACGTGGCACTGCATTGAAAACAGGAATGGTTCTGTCATGGAAATCACTGCCAACAAACACAAAACTGATGTTCAGTTTACTGCTAATAAAAATACATTAAGCACACATACATAGTGATCTGGTCCTCATGATACGCTTACAATTCATTATTACACTTTATGGCAGCAGATACAATTATCTGAAACACCACACAGGGTGTTACTGGTCTTTACAGTGTCAGCTCATTAACCACTGGTGTCCCATCCACACTGTACAGCATGCAAGGTGTAATCATAGGAAAATTTGACTGTCTACAGAACATGAACCTGAGGTCATGAGGTAGATGAGCAGAGTTGCAGCTGCAAATGTTGTATTACTTCAGTGTAAGTGCCTTCATATTGCTCATTAGTCCTTCATCTGCTCCTCTTTGATACCACAGGCTCGCTTTATTTCCTTCGGATGTTCAAAGACTGCGTGCACAAACTGGCCAAACAGGCGCTCCATGTAGCTCTCGCCTCGAGGAAAAAAACCCTGCAAGAAGGCAATGTGTCCCCCGTGGGCCGTCAATACCAGGGCGACGTTAGGAAGATCCTGGACTATGGACACTGGGAAGGCTGTGAGAGCAGGAAAGAAAAAGTCCAAATGAATATAAACAGACAGCAGAGTAGACACAAAGCAGACAGATCATCCGGAAACCTTTTGTCACATGGAGACTTCAACATCCATGATTACATATAAAAAAGGAATTGTGTTAAGAATAATAATATAAATACTCAGCAATTACAAAACTTGATTTATCTTTTGTGGGCCAAATCTGACAAGGCCTACTGAATCAGCATTTATGAGTAAACCATTACAGCTGTTATTTTCCCCTTGCAGTGCCTATACTGACACACCTCTCCTGTTCTGTACTCACCAGATTGTGGAGAGAAAGGGTCATCAGCGGCATTGAGACACTGGATGGGTACGCGGGTATTAGGGAGCTTTTTGCCTGGGCTGGCATCGCGGTAATAATCCATACATGAATTATAACCAAACATCAGAGACGTGAAGCGTTCGTCAAACTCACGGATGGACCGAGCCTACAAGTGGGTGTGAAAACATGATGACGATGAATGGAAAGTCAATTATACATCTAAGAAACTGACAAATTGTGATGTATTATACCTTCAGGACATAGTCAACATCCACCACTTTCTCTAAAATCTTCCTGTGCCTGTGACAAACAGATTTTTGTTTTTTATTTAACTGGATTTACAAACGCAAATTTAGGTTTAGCAACCATAACTTATCCAACCTGTTGAGAATTTGGTGCAAGGATTTCGTGATGTGCCTGTTGAAGAGCAGCCAGTTGAGCGGTTCCTCCATCGAGCTGGAGAACTTCAGCGCATCCCAGGGTACGGAAATGGTGATACCGGCAACCAATCCTGACTCGGTGCGCTTATGGGCCAGGTAGTTTAACAACACCATGCTGCAGCAGGGTGAAAAGAAAGGAATCATGCAACTGTTAAAACAAATAATAAAAGAAATGGAGGAAAGACACAGATGACAAATCTAGGTCCAGAAATGGAGGCCAGCGGAAACACTATGCATCAACTCACCCTCCCAAAGACACACCAGCCCCAAGCACAGGAGCAGTGGGGTAGAGCCCTTTGACATGCTGCACCACACACTCAAGATCTGAAGTATTGGCAGCACAGTAGGTGACTGGTGTCTGAAGCAAGCAGAGGGATTCAGGAGGAGAGTTACATGCAGCGCTTAAACCTCAGATCTTCTGTTAGTGCTATTATTGCTTTGAATGGTGCACTGAAGATGACGTTCTCCATATTTATATTGGGAAAAACACTGAAACCAACTATGCCTGAAGAAATTAAACTTTGAAAACTGGTCACAAATGTATTGTTTTGTTGGGTCAAAAGCTTGAACTCTTTGGCCTCAATGTCAAACTTTATGTCTGGAGGAAACCAGGCAGCCAATACAATGACATCAAATTTAGCGCGGTGGTGGCAGCATCATATTGTGCGGATGTTTTTTGTGAGATTAGTCAGGGTCAAGGGAAAGATAAATTCAGTAATATGTAAAAACATCCTGCCCCAGAGTGCTCTGGAACTCATACTGGGGTAAAGGTTCATCTTCCAACAAGGCAGACAAAGCACACAACCAAACAAACAAAGGAGTGATTTCCACACTGCAAATGTCATTGACTGGACCAGCCAGTGCCCAGACTTGAACCCAGTTGAACGTCTCTGGAAAGATCAGAAAATTGGTGTATGCCAACTTTCCCCATTCAACCGGATAGAAGAAAGAAGAATGGGAGAAACTGGCTAAAGGTTAGCGTGCCAAGTTTGTAACATCATACTCAAAAAGACCTGAGCTGTAATTGCTGCCAAAGCTGCTTCTACGAAGTATTGAGCAAAGGCTGCAAATTCCTATGTACATATTATGTTTTTATTATTAAACTCGCAAGAAATTTTGTTCTACTTTGCAGAATTTTGTGGTGAAAAATAAAAATTTTGGAGTAAGTAAGTAATGAAAAAAGTGGAACAATTGAAGCACTGTGAGTACTTTCTGGATACACTAGAATCATTCCATTCACATTGTTCAATGTACCAGCACCACTGGCAGGAAAACAACCCCATTTAGCGTCTCCATAAGTTCAAATTTCAGTCAAGCTTGAAGGTGTTCATTCTGGAACATGAGCTTCTTTCTTAAACAGTCTTTTGAGAATTAGATTTTACTTAACTATAAATTTATTAGGTATTCATTGTGCTTACCAGCAGCTCCTCCCCTCCAAGACCTCTGTTGTTGAAGACCACACATCTAAGAAGGAAAGTATTTATGAAAACTGCTTTCCTGTTAGCGCTGCTTCAACATCACTTCATTTTGTGTGAGGAGTGCAGCTGACCTGTAACCGTGGCGTGTGGCCTGGCTAACAGCGTGAAGCACATAGGACTGCTGGCTGTTTCCTGTAATCCCTGGGAGGATGAGCACTGTGGGACGCGTGGAGGATTCTGGGTAGGTCACACTGGCCTGATTGTCCACCCAGTCAAGAGAGATCTGACCACCATCCACTGTACGGATCAGCTCACTGGGAGATGAAGGGACGAGACAAGATATTCATTATTTAATTAAATGTTTAGATTAAGATTTTTAACCCTCTTGTAAATAAAAAAAAAAAAAAGAGGGTTTCTTCCTACTTGCGATAACTGACAGGGGGTCTGGACTTGAGGGCGGCACAGACCAGCGTTTGAAGCCGGCCTCCCCAGCACCACGGAGTGGGACTGAAGCGCTCAGCTACCACAGGACAGTGCTTGAAGAGGAATGCACTGAAAGCTTCACTGCAAACCAGAGCTGGTCTCTGAAAGGACACAAGACCAGATGAAGGCGTTAAAAAAAGCACAGCTGCTTATAGATTCACACCTGTGAGAGACAAGAAAACACCCAAAACACACCAGGCGAGCAGAACAAGGTACAAAGAAAATAATGGCAGTATCAGAGGTATGTAGATGCAGTCTGAGTGAGCTGAACAATACCAGCTCTGCACTTGGAAACTTTGATGTGATGTCACACAAAAGCATGTAATCAGTGAGTGTCTGACATACAGAAAATAAGTCTTAGTTCAAAACTCCCTTTTCCCCTTTGATGCAGTCTGTGCAGAAATTTGTTATATTTGCTTATTTTTTGGCATTTTTTACATAAATAAATTCTTCAGCTGCCAATACTTAAACTTAAAGTGCTTAAACTTTAGCACAATGCTTAATATGAATATAGTTGATATACTCTCTATTACCAAATTATTACTCATACCCATAATCTTCTTCAAATCTTATGAAATCAATAAAAGAGAGACTTTAATTTTGTGGAATAAAGTATCAAAGCTATTGTTGATTAAGATGGGACACATTTTCCTGGCTCACAATGGTATCACACAAACAAATGCGGGTCCTGTTTACAGCTTACACAACAAAGTCAATGATAAATAAGCTCACAGAAAAAGCACAGTCAGTCTTCAGTTTTCGACTTTTACGCCTCTAGCGACCCCGATCTCTAACTTAACTGGTCCGTAACTTCTTGGCTGCGTTGTTGTGGTTCCTAAACACTCCCACTTTGTGTGAAAACCACCGATTGTTGATTGTATAGGAGGAAGGAAACGGCGAGATCCCATTTCATCACTACGCTTGAGTCCACGAAATCTTCAGAACGACCCATACAGGTGCTTTATTTTACACCTGTGCCTGAAGGCACCAGAATTCAAAGATTAACATGTAACTGGCTACCATTGTCCATAATACAGTGTTGCTGCACAAGCTGATGAATGACCTCTTTTTAGTGCCAGAGAAACAGGAGTACTTCCAAAAGTTTGATCTGCATGAGCTAATCCACTGCAAAGTCAGGGTCCTCCCCAGTGCTGCTGGTTACATGATTGCTAGAGACTACTGTTGTCTGATGACTAACTTGAGCTTTAGTTGTGGTCGGTGGTGTGATCGGTTTAATTTTTTTTCCTTTACCAAACAGACTTAATTTTACATATTTCAAAAGCGTACAAGACTCCGCTGAGGGGTAAGGTAGACCTTTTTTGAAGTAAACATATAAAAATTTTTAACTAATTGGAAAGTAGCATAGTGAAAAGGAAACAGCATAAAGTAACCACGGAATCTGACCTGACACTCGCGGCCCCACAGATAGTACACTGCGGCTGTGAGGGAGCAGATGATCACCGTGAACGGCGTGAAAACACACTCCCAGTATGCGCTCCATACCTCCGCATGAGTCAGAAACATGACAGGACAGAATGAAGTGGACTAATGTTTAATGCCTTCGGGCGCAGGCGCTCTGCTTTTATTTTTGGTGAACAACAAATTATTGCATTACCGCCACCAGCTGGTGTGGAGCTTGGACCGAGACATGTTACTGTTTCATGAAAAAATTTGGCTCATTTTTTATTTAATAGACGTTTCAAAAAAATGAGAAGGGGAAACTAAAAAGAAACAGCTGGAAAAACATTTTGCAGCTAATTAGGTTAATTAGCAACAGGTCAGTAACATGATTGGGTATAAAATGAACATCTTCAACATCATCTTCAACAAATGAACATCGTCAGAGGTTCACCAATCTGCAAAAAACTGTTTCAGAATTATCATCAATATAAAACTGTAAATATTTAGAACATCTCACGGTCTACAGTACATGATATCATTAAGAGAATCTGGAGAAATCTTTGTATGCAAAGGATAATTCTGATGTCTATTGGATGTCTATGATCTTCAGGCCCTCAGACAGCACCACATTAAAAGGCAGGCATCATTCTGTCATGGAGATCACTGCATGCAGTCAGGAAACTTCCAGAAATGATTATCTGTGTTCACCATGTCATCCTCAAATGCAGAATAAAGCTGTACCATGTAAAGAAGAAGCCAGACGTGAACATTATGGGATGCTGCCATCTACTATGAACACAGTTCTTTTAAATTGGACTGAAGCAAAGTAAAAAACTGCTGTGTGGTTAAATGACTGGTGGCATGAAGACTCCAGCGACACTGGAAGCACTATGGAAAAACTTTATTAGCTTACCAAAGTGTTTCGGCTTGTGGCCTTCATCAGGGTCAGTGCAAAATAAACGTTTGCATTTAAATAAAGGAAGAAATCTCAGTGAAATTACTTCAAATATTTGAAAAAATATAGACGCTGGACTACAGAGGGGAGGGACCATCCAACTTGCTAGCTGTACTCAGTGCTTAAATCCTGCATCTCTGTTGTTAAGAAAGTGAATTAGGGCCGATGGAACTGGCAGCTTACACATGTAGAAAGGGTCAATCAGTCCTCTGGATGTCTGGAGTTTTGATCTCCTCCATACCTGCTTCATGCCCTGGAGGACGGGGCAGTGGCCCCCCACACCCTCTAGCAGATCATTACATGAAGGAACCTTTTAAAAAACAAGCACGTCCATGCTCACAGGTGTACACACGGGTGATCACACACACAAACTACACCCTTTTTGTCTCCTACCTCAAAGCACACTGCGCTGTCGATCTTACGTGCTGCACAATAATGTTTAATATTTAGTATTTACTGTCATATTCCCATATATCATTGTGATGTTGTTTATTCTATTACTCTCGTTTTCTTTTGCTTGTTTTCTTTTTTCTTTCTCAACAGGTGATCCAGGTGATCGATATATGTATTTTTTGTCTGCTTATTCTGTTGGTTTTTGTTTTTTGCCCTTTTTCCCCGTCCCTCTTCTCAGCTGTTTTTCTTTCCCTCTTTCTTTCTCCCCTTTCTTTCCCCCAGTAAAGTCTGTCCCATATTCAGCAAGTGAAAATAAAATAAACAATAAAAGGTGAATCAAATGGACCATTACGGCAAGGCTGGGATGGTCAATTTGGTAAAGTAAATCCGTTGGGCATCTTTCTTCGCCTTTAGACAATAATTCTGATGGCAAAAGAGCCAAACGGGACAGGCGCAAAAAAAGAAGAAAAAAAAAAGAAAGGGTCAATCAGCGTTGACACGTATGTACAGATTTTAAAGCAACACACGTTCCATCCAGATAACATCTTTTTTCCAGAGAAGGCCTTGTATGTTTCAGCAAGACAATATTAAGCCACATTCTGCAGCTATTATAACAGCCTGGGTTTGTAGCAGACAAGTCTTGGTGGTGAGGTTAACCGCCTGCCTTTCACCAGCTGAAAACATTTGGTGCATCAAAGAAGACCAAGGATTTTTTGTTCCGCTAGAATCCTTCATCAACATTCCAGAGGTGGTCTCCTCAATTCCCAGATATTTAAAGACTTTTATTAAAAGAAAAGGGTATGCTATAAAGTGGTAAACATGATGGTGTCCCAACTCGTTTGCTGTCATCAAATTCAAAATGACCTTGTTTTCTCTTAAAAGGATATTTTAAGTATTTTTTCTTGTGCAAAGTCATAAACACGTCTCCTTACTTTGAGATGAAACTTCAGAATAATAAATGCTACTGCAATTTTATTCTTTTATACCTCTGCACACATCAGTATGTGAAATATAAAGATAAGTGAAATCTACGGTGTTGTCATAAAGTATCCAAGGTTGTATTGCTGGCAGTAGTACAGCTGGACTAAAGTTTAACTGAATAATTTAAGGAGTTGTTGCGTTCTGTGTCACTAGCCACCCACAGCTTTTTATTTCTCTCCACTCCCTTTTCCAACAAGTGCCTTATGTTGTGTAATCCTAACTTTACCCCTGTAGACATACCCAGGGTTAGCTGCATCTTTGTGTATCCCATTTTTTTCTTTTAATGCTACTCTGTTAAATGTACTTGTTCCTTATTCCTGTTTCTTAGCACCTTTCTGCATCTTTTTATATTTACGTCCATACTTTGTTGGGCAGACACAGTGTACACCACCACAGTGGATTTTAAAGCAGTCATGTGATTGAAGTGCACAAAGGAATGATTGTAGACCTTGCTATTTGTGCCTCGTCAACAGTTTTCTTGACTATGCGAGTTGTTGCGAAGATGTTTTCATTTCCATGGAAATAATTCTGTGATCATCCACTTTAGTGGTATTTTGTGCTCTTTCACGCGTTTTTGATGTTGTTAAGTTTTCCAGTAAACTCCTTCTTTTAAACGATGAACCATATTGTTGATTCGACCACTCCAAAGTTCTTGCTCTTTCTCTGATTGGTTTATTTAAATTTTGATTTGGTTTCTTCAGCCTTATAACTGTGTCCCTCACTTCCACTTGCATCTGTCTGATTGTTTGATTTAAAATCTTCCATTGTAGCGTGCAGAGGCAAAATTACACACACACACGGTCCGAAGTGTATGTGCATTACCACCACCCTCTGCTGGGCCCTGCTAGAAACATGTCTTGACATTGTCCTGTAAGTCACAGTTCATTTAAAAGTTTGTGTTGTAACCTTTTCAGCTTTTTTCCTTTAGTGTACAAAAGGAATTGCCATTGGATGGGTCTACCACAAATTGTGAAAGAAAAGCATCCAGTAAAATTTGAAACATCTTCAATCTTGTCAGGCACATGGTTTTTAAAACACTGTTAAGACTGTAGTAGATCACATTTCTCACTATTTGGATGTGTGATTTTTGATTTTCTTTTGCTGTAGTATCCTTTAATTTAAGGAGTCATGGTATTATATTGGTTTTATCATTATTATAAATTACTGATTCAGTACAGAGTATATGAAATCGGCAATGTCATCATCCCAACTAAAGCTAGAATGCTAGATAATATGTATATATCTCTAAATATAATTATCTAAATTTTGAATGCTAAAACATAACCATGTTTCTTCATGCAAAGTGTCAGAAGGTTCATATAATCTCATCTACCTTCCTAATGAAGCTTATGCGCAATTTCAATAAGGCAGATCCGCAGTCACTCATCTGCCTGCTTTCCTGGGTTGTTTGGCCGCTACTAGTCTCTTCTTGACTCCACTACTTTTTCCCATGTTGTTAAACTCAGCACTGACATCATTACTCTAATCCAATCACCTTCTTGCCCACATTCTTTGAGCCAATCAGCCTCCACTCAACGTGGTTTAAATCTCTACTCTCCGTCTTGATGCATGCTCAATCATCCAGGTAAGTAAATCCCCAAAGTTTGATTCTGTTCATGATGCTAGTTTCAGTCATTATACAATGTACTGTTTATAAGATTGGGGAAACCTGCAGTCAGCTGAGACTGAAGAAGTCACTTGGATGAGTGACGAAACGTTTCTCCCACTGAAAACGCTAAGTCCAGATGAACAGAATCAAACTTTGGGGATCTACTCTCCGTCATTCTCGCTTTCAGACTCGCATTCATGCAACCCACATCCTCCCCATCTCCACCTCATAGACGTATCAACTGGAGCTTCACCCAAGCTTCATTCATCATCTTCACCACCAGCAGCATCTAGACTCTGCTCTGCCATGATAGGTCATCAGAAATGTTCCCTCTAATTTTTCACGTGTCTGAGCGAACACACAAACTCCCTGAGCGGTCCCTTGGACCACTGTGAGCAACAGCAGACGTGTGCACTGTGGTCACGCCAGCATTGAATCCATCCAAGTTACATGGTTTATTAAAAAAATCAAATTACATCATTTACATTTATGTTAGACTACTTTTAATAAACTGCTTTAGCCCACTTACAATGAAAATTAAAAAAAATCTTGACCTCAAGTCATGACCTGTGTAGTATGTTAACACTATTGGAAGTAAAAATAACTTGAACTCCAATGTTGAAAACACAACTTTCTTTTTATATATATATATATATATATATATATATATATATATATATACATACATATATATATACATACATATATATATATATATATATACATATACACATATATATATATATATACATATACATATATACATATATAAAGCTCTGACTTGTATTGTGAGTATGAGTCTGGGAGAGAGTGTCTGCAAAATACAGTATATAATGACCAATGTTGGGCAATTAATTATATAGTTACTTCTTCAAAAAAGTAACTGAGTTATGGAAACAACAAAGTTTTTTGCAGCTGTTTACCTAAAAATGCAGCCAAGGCGTTTTTTAAATAAACATTTCAAACTATTTACAGAACAATCAGCTGTTCTGCATCAAATTTGATGCCACACAAATTATTTGTGCCACTCCAAGAAATAATTTCTGTCCACTATGAGATAAAGGAGAACAACAGCCTGATACCTGCAGGCCTGACAACAGGAGATGTATCACTCCTGTAACACCTGTAACATTCAGTAGTCGCCTCATTGTTCTGACACACACAACAAAACTATTGACTACACTACACACTAACTACACAAGATTTGCACTAAACATCTCTCACATCTCAAAACACCGCTGTCACTCCTAAAACGTCCCCCCTTCCTAAATAACTAAATGTTATGTTGCCATATCATTTTTTGATTGGTCCACATGGTAAATTTTTCGACCAATAGTAAAGGGTGGGTTGTTTTTCGTTTAGTTTTTGCTCACAGGCGGAGAGTGCTTTCGAGCGTTTTCCTTATAAAACGCCGTTTTTACCGTTTCTTCCGCAGTAAATATAAACAACAATAGTATTCAGGAAGAAAACCAAACATTGCATATATTTTTATCATAACTCTGGTTTTACGTGGCCTATCAACACAATTTAAAAACTGGTATAAAGTCCACACTTTTTCCGTTAATTGTTCCGTCTGTCCTGCTCACATCTCCAATGGTTGTACACGTTGTCATTAACGTGGCTTCACTCCACATCAGCCACGCCGCTTTGCTAGCTAAAACACCGGTGTCGGCACATAAGGACGCTGTCATAGCCTGTCAACGACGTTGATTGGCTGCATATATACGAATGTGAATCGCATCATTGGCTGGACTATGGGATAAGGTGGCATCGCTCTAATCCCATACAGGAGCAGCCAGTCACTTACTGACTAACACTGCAAAACGGAATTGTTAAAGTATTAATTTTAATTTCAATTCAGGTTAGTTTTTTTTTTTTTTTTTGTGCAACGCAGATTTTCTGTGCTCAGAGACCATGCCAGCAGTGCGCAATTGCGCACGCGCGCAGTTTAGAGGGAACATTGGCCATCAGAGTTTAATCGCCAAATACATTAATTTTTCTATGTCAGTGAATAATGCTCAATTCTCTCCTTAATGAAATGAAGCTGTAAAAAAAATTTGTAGCTTATTTGGGGGGAAACAAACAAATCTGGAAATCAAAGTAAAGAGTTGCAAATAAAGACCAAGAAACAACAATTTATTCCCTCTTTATTGCATGAAATCTGTCGAAATGTGCCCCACAATGAGATCTGTCTTTTCTTTGATTTATTTCTTGATTGTCTGCTGTGATGATTATTTCATCTAGTTGAGCGGGATTCCTGTAATGACCTCTGACTCAATACCACATTCATCATTTCCACGCTTGATTTTGAAGAAACCTGAAATAAGAAGACAACAGAGGACGACACAGTTTTAGGCCAGCATTCCCACTCATCTTCAGCACTTTGTGTGACGTAGGCCTGTATGTGACACCGGCTATGTGCCTTACACTTTCGTCCATACCTTCATCTCCCCAGTCAGTATTCCAGGAGTTTGCAGCCAGCCAATAGGGCGTCCCGTTATCATCACCCCAGCCCAAGATCTTAATGGAATGACCGCCCAGTACATCCCCTGTCACATGCTGATACACACCTACAGCAACAAAAAGCTCATTAAAGCAGAAGAAGGTTGTTCCTCTTTTGAATAGTACACATTTTCTGACAGGCGTTCTAAAGTGTCTGTGGAGCTTTTTAGATTAGTGGTCGACTTGCTTGCTCTCAAACAGTTGCCCAAGATTAAACTGAGAGAAAGAAGTACCTTACTCATATAGAGTGACATTACTGGAATTAAATATATAAATCTCACCACTCTTATACAGCAGAAAATCGTCATAAACAGTGAAAGATGCCTCCACAGGCCCGTTCTTGTACAACTCCGTCATGATCTGCTCCGGGTCTGACGGGACGCCGTATGTGCGTCTGCCTGAAGAGAGACATACAGGAAACTTCAAGGACAGCAACAACAAAGTAAACCAATGCAAGGAGGGTGTAGAGTTTATTTTAATTCTCTGTACCAAAGTGTTTGTCCTTCTCATATGATAGTGAGTATCCATCAGCGCACTGCTGCACACACTTAGGAGTCTCTGAACTCCCACACGGAGGACGACTTCCATTCACATGATGCTCACAGGGGGCGATGGTGTAGGGTAGGCAGCCTGTAATAAACAGTCACCATCAGTCCATTTAAGTTAAGTCTTTTGCTCCTCCCAACAACTACTTAAACTGAATTCACCAAGTTGATAATGGACTTACCAACTTTAGAGTCATACAAGCCTCCTGTGACAAGCCCTTTCTTTGCCCAGAATTCCCAAGCAGCAGAAGAATAGCCACCATAACAGCTACATCAAACACGAAAATACATAATGTGCACCATGAGTTATATTATAGCTGTTTTACTTCATTTGATTTTTGAAGACTGTAATTATAAACCATCACTGTTTCTCCAAAAAAAACTTTTCCATGAAAACTTCATGCATACAATTAATGAACAGCCCATTTACTTATATACATGAGCCATTACTAATGCTCACCCCATGCCGCATTCATCACAGCAGGCCAGCAGATCTTCAGCGGAGATCTCCACAGAGATCTTACCACCACTTTGGATACATAACCTGTCAGATATTGCCTCAGCTGCCCCAAAGGCCTGTGTAAAAATCAAACCGGGAACACTGAGAACATGGAAGTTGATAATGATTTTTTTTAATGTCCCACCCTATCTCCTCTATTTGGTGGTGCTGTATTTTTTTTATTTCTTGGTGTGTCATACCCAACAGGACCCACAGGAGCCTTGATCTCGGATCTGTTGGATTGTGGCACAGTTGGGCCACTGTTTGCGTGCGTCAAAGCTGTCAGGAAGTTCAATGCCTTCAATATTATGAAGCCTAAACAAGAGAGGAAACAGAATCACTGCAGATTAGCTCAACCTGCTGACTGTCACATGTCATCTCATGTGACCAGCTGTGCAAACCACCTGATAAACTTACACCTCTGGAAGCTTGGGTCCATTCAGTATGGTGCCACACAGCTGTTTGACATAGGTGGTATCGATATTCTGGAAATTCTTTGTGGCCTGGAGCAAATAAAAAGGAAAATGGAGCAAAGAAATCATCGCTTACAGGTTGTTAACAGCTTCCTAAGATGTGGAAATATCCATAAAAACTGACTGCATGGTCTCACCGTCCAGGTGGTGTTAGCCTTGTTAATAAAATCAACCATCTCAGAGGAGAGAAGGGAGTGGTGAGGGTGTGCCCAAGTGGTGCACACCATCACCACTACAGAGAGGAGGAACAGCAGACTCATCCTGCAAAACAGACATCAGTGATCACAGGAGGTGACCAGGAAACTGTTTACATACACACAAAAGCGCATCTCAGTGGAGCGTTACAAGAAAAGGGAATACAGAAAGAGGCCATTTCCTTTATTTATAACCAACATGTGTTTTGCAGTAATGTTGCAAATGCATTTCTGTACATAGGAACTGGGTCATGTATGAATGCAATGAACATAGTTATTAGAAACAGATTAATGATAAATGATACTTTTAATCCAATTTAAAAAGAAAAAATTTAGTTTAAAAGAACATTTATATTATCAGATGAATCAGAACTGCAGCTAGATTTAACGTATATGTACATTGATTCAAGCTAAAAACAAAAAATGAAAACTTCAGCTTAAAAGACAATCATAAAGTATTAATCCAGATGCATATTAAACTCATGTGAGCAAGAAATCAGCATATTTGCCAAATTTCTTAATTTTTTACCTGGGTTGCTGTTTCAGTAGATCTTTTTCCTCGTTCTTCTTCTCTTCGACTCAACAAACCTTCCAGTTACCCTTCTTATAAGACCCCAGTTGTTGATCACATGCCTGTGTAATAAATGCACCTGCATGTCTCATGTGACTAGAAGCCTGCCATTCCAAAGGTTGACCAAGCTCTTAAAATTATTATACGTCAATAACAAGATCCAGTTTTGTGTACTTTATTTAACCATCAACCTTCTGATTCTTAATTTTGTTTAATATGTATGAACTTCTCCCATCCACACACACACACATTTAAACTCTGCATCAAAACATGAAATCACTCAAAATATTGGATTAATTGTTATTTATTTCTTCAAATATGTACAAATCAAAATGTCACATTACATAGCAATGTTCCCACATTGTCAGACTAAGTACTGACATCATTACTCTAATCCAGTCACCTTCTTGCCCACATTCTTTGAGCCAATCAGCCTCCACTCCATGTGGTTTAAATCTCAACTCTCCGTCATTCTCGCTTTCAGACTCCCATTCATGCAACCCACCTCCTCCCCATCTCCACCTCACAGATAAAGAATTTCAAATAAAGACCAAGAAACAACAATTTATTCCCTCTTTATTGCATGAAATCTGTCAAAATCTGCCCCACAATGAGATCTGTCTTTTCTTTGATTTATTTCTTGATTGTCTGCTGTGATGATTATTTCATCTAGTTGAGCGGGATTCCTGTAACCACCTCTGACTCAATATCACATTCGTCATTTCCACGCTTGATTTTGAAGAAACCTGAAATAAGAAGACAACAGAGGACGACACAGTTTTAGGCCAGCATTCCCACTCATCTTCAGCACTTTGTGTGACAAAGGCCCGTATATGACACCGGCTATGTGCCTTACACTTTCATCCATACCTTCATCTCCCCAGTCAGTATTCCAGGAGTTTGCAGCCAGCCAATAGGGCGTCCCGTTATCATCACCCCAGCCCAAGATCTTAATAGCATGACCGCCCAGTACATCCCCTGTCACATGCTGATACACACCTACAGCAACAAAAAGCTCATTAAAGTAGAAGAAGGTTGTTCCTCTTTTGAATAGTACACATTTTCTGACAGGTGTTCTAAAGTGTCTGTGGAGCTTTTTAGATTAGTGGTCGACTTGCTTGCTCTCAAACAGTTGCCCAAGATTAAACTGAGAGAAAGAAGTACCTTACTCATATAGAGTGACATTACTGGAATTAAATATATAAATCTCACCACTCTTATACAGCAGAAAATCGTCATAAACAGTGAAAGATGCCTCCACAGGCCCGTTCTTGTACAGCTCCGTCATGATCTGCTCCGGGTCTGACGGGACGCCGTATGTGCGTCTGCCTGAAGAGAGACATACAGGAAATTTCAAGGTCTGCAACAACAAAGTAAACCAATGCAAGGAGGGTGTAGAGTTTATTTTAATTCTCTGTACCAAAGTGTTTGTCCTTCTCATATGATAGTGAGTATCCATCAGCGCACTGCTGCACACACTTAGGAGTCTCTGAACTCCCACACGGAGGACGACTTCCATTCACATGATGCTCACAGGGGGCGATGGTGTAGGGTAGGCAGCCTGTAATAAACAGTCACCATCAGTCCATTTAAGTTAAGTGTTTTGCTCCTCCCAACAACTACTTAAACTGAATTCACCAAGTTGATAATGGACTTACCAACTTTGGAGTCATACAAGCCTCCTGTGACAAGCCCTTTCTTTGCCCAGAATTCCCAAGCAGCAGAAGGATAGCCGCCATAACAGCTACATCAAACACAAAAATACATAATGTGCACCATGAGTTATATTATAGATGTTTTACTTCATTTGATTTTTGAAGATTGTAATTATAAACCATCACTGTTTCTCCCCAAAAAACTTTTCCATGAAAACTTCATGCTTAGAATTAATGAACAGCCCATTTACTTATATACATGAGCCATTACTAATGCTCACCCCATGCCGCATTCATCACAGCAGGCCAGCAGATCTTCAGCGGAGATCTCCACAGAGATCTTACCACCACTTTGGATACATAACCTGTCAGATATTGCCTCAGCTGCCCCAAAGGCCTGTGTAAAAATCAAACCGGGAACACTGAGAACATGGAAGTTGATAATGATTGTTTTTAATGTCCCACCCTATCTCCTCTATTTGGTGGTGCTGTATTTTTTATTTCTTGGTATGTCATACCCAACAGGATCCACAGGAGCCTTGATCTCGGATCTGTTGGATTGTGGCACAGTTGGGCCACTGTTTGCGTGCGTCAAAGCTGTCAGGAAGTTTAATGCCTTCAATATTATGAAGCCTAAACAAGAGAGGAAACAGAATCACTGCAGATTAGCTCAACCTGCTGACTGTCACATGTCATCTCATGTGACCAGCTGTGCAAACCACCTGATAAACTTACACCTCTGGTAGCTTGGGTCCATTCAGTATGGTGCCACACAGCTGTTTGACATAGGTGGTATCGATATTCTGGAAATTCTTTGTGGCCTGGAGCAAATAAAAAGGAAAATGGAGCAAAGAAATCATCACTTACAGGTTGTTAACAGCTTCCCAAGATGTGGAAATATCCATAAAAACTGACTGCATGGTCTCACCGTCCAGGTGGTGTTAGCCTTGTTAATAAAATCAACCATCTCAGAGGAGAGAAGGGAGTGGTGAGGGTGTGCCCAAGTGGTGCACACCATCACCACTACAGAGAGGAGGAACAGCGGACTCATCCTGCAAAACAGACATCAGTGATCACAGGAGGTGACCAGGAAACTGTTTACATGCACACAAAAGCGCATCTCAGTGGAGCGTTACAAGAAAAGTGAATACAGAAAGAGGCCATTTCCTTTATTTATAACCAACATGTGTTTTGCAGTAATGTTGCAAATGCATTTCTGTACATAGGAACTGGGTCATGTATGAATGCTTTTCTGAAATATATCTAACACTGACTTTAAGAATTAGATCCACGATTAATGATAAATTATACTTTTAATACAATTTATAAGGAAAAAACTGAAGTTTAAAAGAACATTTATATTATCAGATGAACGAGAACTGCAGCTAGATTTAAAGTATATGTACACTGATTCAAGCTAAAAACAAAAAAGCAATGAAAACTTCAGCTTAAAAGACAATCATAAAGTATTAATCCAGATGCATATTGAACTCATGTGCGCAAGAAATCAGCAAATTTCCCAGTTTTTAATTTTTTACCTGGGTTGCTGTTTTAGTAGATCTTTATCGTTGTTCTTCTTCTCTCTGACTCAAACCTTCCAGTCACCCTTCTTATAAGACCTGAGCTGTTGATCACATGCCTGTGCAATAAATGCACCTGCATGTCTCATGTGACTAGAAGCCTGCCATTCCAAAGGTTGACCAAGCTCTTAAAATTATTATCCGTCAATAACGAGATGCAGCTTTGTTTCCTTTATTTAACCATCAACCTTCTGATTCTTAATTTTGTTTAATATGTATGAACTTCTCCCATCCACACACACACACACACTTAAACTCTGCATCAAAACATGAAATCACTCAAAATACTGCATTACAGGATTAATTGTTATTTATTTCTTCAAATATGTACAAATCAAAATGTCACATTACATAGCAATGTTTTTAGCTCTCCTTTGGTTCTGTACAAAGTTACTCTGTGCTAGCCTTTCAACGCACCAAAGCAGTGTTAAGGACACTTAGCTAGCGGTCTCAGTATACCTTTTTCTTCCCTCTTTTGCTGATGCTAAGAAGGACCTGAAAATACATCCATTTTCCCCTTTTCATCTGTAATAAAAACTACCCTGATATTGCACATAATTGTTTTTCCTTAATTTTAAAAAAACACAACGATGAAACAGATTAACACACAGAAAAGGACCGAAAAGGTTCTACGGTGATTGGAAGCCATTGACATACAGCGGAAATGCTGCAGAGTGCACCAATGTAACTTTTTAGTGTTTCTGCTATAGAAACATAAGTGGAATATGGAGCTAGGTTTGATGTGATATGAGGAAAAAAAAAAAAGAAAAGAAAAAAAGAGAAGACTGAACAAGTGGTGGTGGTGGTTGGTAACCCCCCCCCCCAAAAAAAAAATCCTAATATGTGCAGGATTAAACTGAGAACGTTTGTTTTGAATTATTCCAATATGATGAATCATTACAATTCAAACAAACTAAACCACAAAAAAAAAAAACCAACTGTGGAAGTGTACCATTTATGGCAAATATACCCACACACACCAATGTGTGTATATAATTTATCTAGACACAGGATGGACTGCTACAGATCAAATCATTTAATGACACCAGCCTGCTAACAGAGCCATACTTTAGAGTGTCCATCCTCCTGTAACAGCCACAGTGAATCAGTAAATTCCTCTAGAACCAGACCTTCAGAGGGGGCACAGGGGCTTCTTTAGTATTGAGGCTCAGGAAAGGTGGGGGTTAAATGAGTTCAAGGTCCCTGCATGTCACTGGTGCCCTGGGCCTGTGCCGCTGTAGTGCTGAGGTACTGCCAGCTGAGGGCAGCGAGCACCATAGCAGCAGAAAGGTACATAGGCGACAGGTGGTGGGTCCTGGAGCGGAGGCTGGACTGCGACAGGGCGGACTTTTCACGGATTACAGCCAGGATGTGCAGCGTCTTTTCCCGAGACGGGTCGGTGAGGGACACCTTGTGTAATATCTGGAGAGAGCGATAGAGCACACTCAGTACACCAATATGGTGGAAGCAGTAGAGAGAGACTGAGTTAAAAAAATAAATAATAAATAACCCACCTCCTGGCTGTACTGAGCAATAATTGTCTGCACAGCACTCATATTGGTGGCTTCCATCATGAGAGTGACTGCCTGCCCCTTTCGGATCTTCACCACTCCCTGAAACACCATGGGGTTGTTGTAGCACGTTGACAGTGTAGCTATTGCCATCACCTGGTCAAGAGAGAAATTACAACATGTGAAGTGGAAGTGTTTGATCATTTCTCATGATTCAGTATTCATTGGTCTCTCTATTTAAGCACAACATTTTCTATGGTTTATCAGTTACAGAAAAAGTTATTATTAAAACAAAATATTAAAATGTTTCGCAAACTTTAAATGCAAATCAAAATTAAAACATGTTCCAGTAAGACTGTAGGACATGAACAGAATGGTTTGTTTTCTGAGCTCAAAAAAAAAAAAAAAAAAAAAAAAATGAACATGTTTAAATGTTATGGTTTGGAGGACGCAGTGAAGCAGCGCATACCTGTGGAATGGCACAGAAATTAAAGACGCTCTGGTTGCGCAGCCGGGACAGATAGGCAATAACATCCGGGACGTGATGCAGAGCATCAGTGACCAGCAGGTTGAGACAGGACAGCGCCGACTCCAGCTTCTCAGGCTGGGCCAAATCCTCAAGACGGCCTGCAAACTGGCTCCAAGCCTGCACACAGCATGTAACAGAGATTTATTTATCTGTACTGGCACCAACCTTGGCTGGATGCTGTTCATTATATTCAGCTTAGAAGCCTTGAGCAAATTTCTTCAAATTTGGTACAAACACTTATCCCACAGACCTGAGAATAAGTTGATTAGAGATTGGTGGCCAGGGTGAAAGCAAGGCCACATGACTGTCCTATTATTGTAAAACTAAGGTTAGAGCTTTACACGCAGGTCTGCTACAACTCATAATGTATGTAGTGAGGACTTTAGGCAACAAAGCCTAACTACTTCTAAATGTGATCTTGTCACTTGGAAGTCAATATTTGCTATGACTATGATCTTTATCCTTCAACACAGCCTGAACTCTCTTAGCAAATCCCTTTAAATAGTCTTCAGGAATAATTCTGCAGGCTTCCTGAGGGACATCTGAAACTCTTCTTTGGAACGTTGACCACATTTGGTCCATTTTCTGTCAAGACAACCCGACACTACTATAATAATGTTGAGCTCCTGGCTCTGGAGAGGTCAATCCATGGCTGCTGGTGTCGTCTGTGCGTTTTTCTATGCAGGTATGTTTTCAATCTGATGGAATTATGAATGCAGAAAAGTACCATCGATTTAGACAATTTCTCCAACACCGCTGGCTGAAATTCAGCCCAAATCTTGGGGGCATGACTTTCATATACCGTTCACCTGCTGTAGATCATTTTTGGAGACCTGCTTCCTCTTCTGCCCTCCACTTGTCCAGTTTACAGTTTTAAGGACACACTACTAAAGATATCCCAAGTTTTCAGCTAATACCTCTTAAAGAATCACTTTGTTGGTACAAAAATACCATTTAAATAGCTGTTAAACTCTGGCATAGACTCAACTAAATAAATGGATGTGCTTTTGCAACAGGCTAGTTACCAAATGGCCAAAGATACAATTTAAAATGGGTTATTTGCCAAGTTGACCGTTATTTTCAGACATCCCTTAAATTAGGTGGTTTTTTCTCCATAGGTCAGTGTTAAGCAGCTTAACAACAATAACAACACCACAAAATATCCTTTGAAAAAGGTCAAGTGCTGAGGCAAATTGAGTGAAAAAGTAGCCAATGTCCAAAAGACTGAAATACCTACAGAAACCCTGGAGAACTCTCACTCAAGACCACTTAAAAAAAAAAAAAGAAAGTCCGGCTCCTTGGAAGCAAAATATAAAGAAATGATAGGTGCATCAACATTTTTTTTTTTTCATAGTACCACATTTTCTGGTGTCACAGTGATCTTAACCTTTGACCGACAACAGAGATTTTCCTGGAGCCCAAGTAAAGGTTTGCACCAAATTCTCAGAAATGTCAGAAAGGCCTTCTGTAGCCAACACAAACAGAAGTTTGTACAACCTGAAAACACTACAAATAGGACCACAGCTGTCACTAGTGTTAAGCATAACTAAATAAAACAAATTAAAAAAAAAAAAAAGAAAAGAAAAAAAAAAAGACATTACACAGTATAAAGCCCCTCCTGCATAGAAACAAATGTTACAAAGCACATTTTGTATTATGAATATGGCAGATATTGTTAAGTATTTATGACTGCACCAATGAGTTCAGTGGGAAATAGCATAATTCCTGAAAAACTGCCCCATTCATGTGAACATGGTCACAGCTAGATTAGGAAACCCTGGGCTGACGTATCGAGTTGATAACCTCCTTCGTGCGACTGCTTGGCCCGATTAGGGTAAGCAAACCCAGATAAGTGAAAGATAACTTGGGTATTCTAAACTTGCTTCGCAGTACCGGCCCCTGGTCAGGCACACTGGTATTAGACAAGAGATTTTGTTTCTACCTCTCGTGGCCAGAAGGCACGTCCCTCTTGTGTGTCCTCTAGATAGTCTCGGATGATGTTAGTCTTTTGGAGAAACAGGCCCATGGAGTTCGCAAGTTCAGTGTCCCGCCCAACTTCAGGGTCCTCCAGCTGAGACGCAGAGAACAGCCGGGACAGGCCAATGCCAACCAGACCGGCAACATAGTGACAATACTGCACAAAAACAGAAAAACAAATCACGGTGCATGACTCAAGGGTAACAAAATCATGGCTTATAATTAAACATTCATATTATGTAATATTGTATATTATGTAATATGATTAAACATATATACACGTTGCTCTGCTGAATCATATAGCTATATGACAAGATTCTTTAGATTAAAAATCTCTTTTACAAGAGTGTCCTGGCCAAGAAAGACCACAGTACAATCAGTGGAGTTTTATAAAACAGTAGCACGCACACGCACGCACGCACACTTCCATAAAGCAATTAAGTGCAGACAATAAAAAACTATATATAAACTTCTGTCTCAATAAATAATGAATAAATTAGCCAAAGCAAAATGGTCTACTGCCATAAATAAAGGAAACATTTAAAATCACCTTCCTTAAGTTCTGGTTGATTCTGCAGCTGATTTAAGAAGTAAGGAGCTGCAAATATGAACGCTACTGTAGCTAATTCAATAACATTGTAAGCTTACTATCTGCTCCTGAGCTGTACCAGTAAGTCAACAGTTAGTTTGTAGCTTTCAAACCTCTGATAACATCCATTCCATTTTTAATCAGAGTGATGACATTTCCTTCAAAATAAAAGGCTTCTATTTTGCACTGTAATAATTCTTTTGGGTCGTTACTCCAGTAATTTTAGAACTTACTCTTTATGTCCCCCCCAACTCCAAGCAGTCATTTATGTAGTCATTATGGTGCTAGAACAACTAACAGAAGCATTTACCTGGTCCCACTCCTTCATAGATCCCACTTTCTTCTCCAGGAATTCAGCCATTCCCACTCCCATACGGTGGCAGATATCCGAGATGACGTCTCTGTATTCCTGAGCGAGGTTTCTGAATTCCAGCGATATCTGGTTTTAGAGGACAAAGGTTATAGTTACCAATTAGTCACTGCCTTAATTTGCCCAAACCTGGTAAATAACCCTCGAGAACCCACTGACCGTTGGGAAGTCTTCCAGGACCTGACGATCTTTCTCCTGGCTCTCCGTGAAGCACCACTCATCCTGGTACAGGAAGGTGTGGAAGTCATTGAGCATGGGAACCTTCTTGTCCAGAGGAATGGTCATGTCATCCTCCACTGTGTCCAGTGCACGCAGAACCAGGTAGAAAATGCAAACTGCATGTCTGCATCATAAACACAGCAAGGAGGATTTACACAATGATAAAGGTAGCAGGTATGTCAAGTGTCTATATGTGAAAAACTCCTTCTGCATGGCTGCATCAAAGAGATTTTTATATTCCTATTAAAACTCCTTAACAATAACCTTTAAATGCAGAAAAAGAAAAGGTACATGGCAGCCTTCACCTCTGCGACCCTGAAAAGCCTGCAATGGAAACTTTAATTAACACCCATTTTATTTATGGCGAATCTTTCAAATACATAGAAATGTGGTTTGATATCACAATTTTATTTAAGATTTGTGTTTGATATCTGGCTCAAAATGAAAGAATTAAACCAGGGTTCATAAAAAGAATGAATGCCTGTCGGTCTGTCTTAGATTACAGGGATATTCCATCCCAAATAATGAATTGGGAAGGTCCTTGGATCAAATCCACCATCTGGCTCGGGTTTGTCTATCTCCATGATCTTCCCATGCTGTCTTTGCGTGGGTTCTCTCCGGATACTCCAGGTTCCTCCCACAGACCAAAGATGTGCATGTTAGATTAATTTGTGATTCCTATACCCGCCATGGTATTTCACTTCACGTGATGCTGGTAACAACATCACACAGCCAGGACAAAAAAAACAAAAAACATCTTCCATACAAAAACCTAATATGTACTTTTTGAATGCATGGTCTGTTGTGACTTTTTACTGTAGGTTCACAGAAAACAATCATGTGGCTCCACTCAAAGGAGTTGCAAGCTCCTGACATTAGTTCTAAAACTGTGAATATATATATCTAAAGGAATATAATTAACTAAAACTAAACGTGACCAAACATTTTAGCACCCAAACATTAAAAAAATAAATAAAAATAATAGAAACTTTTTTCTTTTCTTTTTTTTTTTACTTGGAAACCTAAAGCAGAATAAAACTATAGAGAAAATATCCTTAGTTTGAGTACTTGTTACTAAAATTTGTCATCATAACTTGCCTGATGACGCTTTGGTGGTCGTGTTTACTGTACCTCTGGATTTCTACAGTACTGTGGGTCAACTGCTCTCAGATGTTTTCTATTATTTTTGTAATACTCATACTAAATGTTGCCTCCAGCATATGCCCTCCATACAACTATAATTTAAAAGACTAAAACTGACACTGAAACGAATCAAAACTAAACTAAACTAAACTCTAAACGGAATTAATAATACTTCAAAAAATGTAAAAAGTCGACAAAAAAAATAGAAACTTATGAGATAAATCAAAATTAAAATAATTTTTGGATTAAAAAGAGAAGTTTTTTTTCCCTTTTTTTTTTCTTTTTTTTTAAAGGGGGAGTGTTTCGGCCAACACCCTTTGTTTTGCCCGAAAGAAAACAAACCGTGTGCACGCACACACGTGTCCTCACCTGGAGCCAGCTCCAGTAAAGTTTTACTCACCTCAACTCTCCGTCCAGAGCCTGAATCACAGCTGCAAAGCTGCGACTGGTTTGGTTCAGGTACAGGTAGCAGGTCCGCAGACTCTCAGTCATGGACTCCTGACAGGAGAGACAGAGGAAAGCTGTTTGTCGGTAGAAGCCTGCAGGTCTGAGGGCGCTGGAGGGTCGGGCGGCCTCCTGCAGGCCCCTCTCCCCGAGCCTCCACCCGTGCAGGAGAAAGCGTGGAGCGGACCCACAGCCACGCGGAGCCACCGAGAGAGAGCGCTTGAACACGAACAGAGACAGCGGACACTTGCAGCAAGCTCCGGCCATACGAAAAACCGACAGCGAGAACGATCCTGCAGCTATGAAACCACACTATCCATGTTGACGCCACGCCTGTTGAGGAAGCGTGAAACATGAAGTCCATGTAGAGGACACGAGAGGTGAAGAACGCTGTGTGGACGACACTGCGTGGAGTTAAATAAGCGCCCCGCGGGTCTTTAAGCACTTTAACCTTGAACCGTGGCTGAGCGTGGCCAGTGCGCAGCGTTTGTAGATCTGCTGTTATGAGCAGGCACACTCCTCCCACCCCTGCCCCAAAAACAACGCCAGCTGAAGTTCACTTTCATAACCTGTTTCCCGCAAGCCAAAAAAAGGGGGGAAAAGGTCCGATTTGGTTTCTTTACTGCACTCAAAGCCTTTTTTCGCCAACGGTGAGCAGTGTTTTCTTTTTAAAGAAAGCACGCATTAGCTGCTATTTAGTTGCATCTCCATGCACGCATGCAGCTACATAATGTTGGCTGTGCGCGATAAGCAAACAGCCAGTTGTGGGGTGTCGACTGTGACTTTGTGCAATATAAAGCCTTCATTGCGATAGAAAAACAAACCGTAGCAAGTTTGCATACCCCTCCCCCCGAAAAAAGTAGAACTAATGAAAACTGTATTTTGCTGACATCTGGTGGGAGACAGCGTGAAGGACGGGAAAATTCGTGACCTGCAAGTCTGTGATACTGCAGGAAAAAGATTTTTAAAACAAATACATGAAACATATATTAAAACAAACGGATAACTCATTCTAACATTAATTTCTCTTTTTGTGTATTTACATCGATTGTGCTCAGACATTACTGCACTTGTGCTGCTTTTGCACAACAATTTGGCTTTTAATATAATCAGATGACAGACTTGAGCTCTAACATTTGACATCTTGTGCAGGTTTGTTCCTCGGGTGCTTTAATCCAAATCTTAAATGAAGAATATCTTTTCTGTGTATATGTGTTTTGTTTAAGTAATGCTGCCAATCCGAGCACGAAGCCTCGTTGACATGGTGCAGCCTGCAGGCTCTCCGGGTCCTGCCTCTGGGTCACATTGGCGTTAAAACAGTGGGATTATCCGTCAAACGCGCGCACAGCATCTCTCCCCACCGGTGAGCCCTCCAAGCTCATTATGTAAGGTAAATCCCAAGTCAATGGTCATCTCTGCTTGTGTGTGTAGACTGTGTGAGCGCAGATCTAATTTAACAAAGTCCAATTAGCTGTCTCTGTTTTTCGGATCGTTGGGAGCAAAATAAGGACCGTGTTGCTAGGGTTTGAGGTGTAAACTGCCAGATATGTGCTTTTTGTTTTGTTTTTTTTCCCCTCTGCGCAGACTCACTGTGATGATGCTCTGAAAAGAGGAATAGCTATCTGCTTTTTGATCCGCGCAACATCCTTTCTCTGCGTGTGGCTGGTGTGTTAGTATTCAAACGAATCTATAAATTTGAGCTCAGAGTGCGTTTTCGAGTACTCGAGTTACTCACATAATCCAACTTTGGCATGACGGCTCTGCATCCCCCCATCTTAAATTTAAACAGGTTGAATATCTCCTCCGGGTGACCCAGCGACTTCAGGATGTCCATGTTGCTTCAGGTGTTCAGCGGTTACTCTGGCAGACTGACAAGATGTACCCCCATTAGATATTCGCGTCTCTGAGATGCGGCAGCACCACCAACATGAGCGAGGACACGGTTTGCAGCCGGGAGCCTCGTCAGATCAACGGAGCGTCTGATTGGCTGGCGAGTCATGGGCTTAGAGGTTAGCGTCCAATGAGCGGTCAGAATGTCTGGTGTGATGCCCCGCCCCGCCCTGGGCTGTCAGTGGAGCCCAGCTGCTGATTGGTCCGTTAGTTAATCAAGAAAGAAACCGTCTGCTCAATGAAATCGTGATAATCCCGGCCAGGTCTGATACCTGTTGACTGTTTATACACAGCAGCACCTTGTATGTTATAATGGAAAAGAATTTTTGACTTCGTTTGTATTCTTTTAATCCTCTGTGACACAACGAGAGTCCGTTCATGAATATTTCAATAGGAAACATAACTAATAACATTTTATTAATCCTGCCAGAGAAAGAACTTTTATTTATGCTACTAGACGCATAATTAGAACACATGGATTCAAACGAGGTGAAACGAAATTTGCACTCAGGTCCAGATCAAAGCCAACAAGAATAAGAGCCCAACACAAGCAATATTTATATAAAAGCACTGAAAAAAAAAGATAAATTATATTGTAGCAATTTTACCAGAAATTGTCAAACAGCACCAGTCTAGTGGTTCGGGGAGGGGTACAAACAATGTGTGTTTGCCCTCTGGTGGTGGTGGTGGTCATGGGGAAGATGCAGCCAACATTTACCTGTGCAGCTTTCACCATCCTCAGCAGAGGCTTCTTCAGCTGTCATGCCACACGGAGATGCAGGAGCACAGGACACTCTCCACCACATCTGTAGAATACGTTCAGCCTGAGCTCATGCTCCAGCATCTTAAGAAAACAGAGGCACTGGTGAGTCTTCTTAACCACGAAGGAAGTGTTGTAGCTCCAGTTAAGGTTCTCGGGTACTTTTAAAGCTAGAGATCATTCCCACAGCTGCTCATCCAATGTGCAGGTTGGTTGGGAGTTTCCATCCCTCCTGAAATCCACAATCATCTCCTTCTGTTTTCTTGACACTGATGCAGAGATTGTTATCCCATGCATCAAATCATCAATCGCTTTACCCCCATCATGCAGTCAGACTCATCATTGCTGGTGATGCATCCCACCACTGTGAAGTTGGAGCATACTGAAGGCAAGCCAAGGCAAGTTTATTTATATAGCACAATTCAACAACAAGGTGATTCAAAGTGCTTTACAGAGACATTAAAAACAAAAACAAATAAAAAGCATGATTTAAAATTGATTAAAACAAACAAACAAACAAACAAAACAGTATATAAAATCAAAAATTAGAACAGTAGATAAAATCAGTAGTAAAATGTAAGTTTTGAAATTTAAGCTTAAAAGTGTGGATTTGGTGCTTTATTCAAATGCAGCTGAGAACAGGTGAGTCTTCAACCTGGATTTAAATAAACTGAGTGTTTCAGCTGATCTGAGGCTTTCTGAGAGTTTGTTCCAGATATAAGGAGCATAAAAGCTGAATGCAGCTTCTCCGTGTCTGGTTCTGACTCTGGGAACTGATAAAAGACCGGATCCAGATGACCTGAGGGATCTGGAAGGTTCATACTGGGTCAGGAGGTCACTGATGTATTTTGGTCCTAAACCATTCAGAGCTTCATAGACCAGCATCAGAACTTTAAAGTCTATCCTCTGACAGACAGGCAGCCAGTGTAAAGACCTCAGAGCTGGACTGATGTGGTCCACTTTTTTGGTCTTAGTGAGGACTCGAGCAGCAGAGTTCTGAATGAGCTGTAGTTGTCGGACTGATTTTTTAGGTAGACCTGTAAAGATGCTGTTACAGTAATCAAGCCTACTAAAGATGAATGCATGGACTAGTTTTTCCAGGTCCTGTTGAGACATCAGATCTTTTATCCTTGAAATATTCTTGAGGTGATAGTAAGCTGATTTTGTTAATGTCTTAATGTGTTTTTCTAAGTTTAGGTCTGCATCCATCACTACACCCAAATTTCTAGCCTGGTTTGTGGTTTTTAGGTGTATAGAACTACTACTGCGAATACAAAAATTGGACAAGGAAGCTGTCAGAAGATAAAAAATCTAAATCCAACATTGCATTCCTGTTGAAAATATATTTCCCTGACAATTAAGTGACGTGCTTGTAAGGTCATTTGCTCCTTTGCGGCTAACGAAGGCCGCAAAGTCCGTGCTAATCTGAACCGATTCATTGCCAAGTAGATCATCAACAGTTCAACAGAGGACACCTAATGGCCAAAGTCAAAACACAGTGAGCACACAGCCAAGTGTTTCTCTGCTCCTTTTTTAATTGAATTTTTTTACATTTTCCCCTCATTTATAGCCTTTGTCTACAAACTAGACATATACAATGTATGTAAATAATATATATTGTTGTGCATATTTACAGCTAGCTGCCGAATGGCTTTCGGGCTAACCAAAAATTTTTTAAAGCCAAAATGAAACCAAAGAGAATCAAGCCCCCTCCCCCCCAAAAAGTCATTTGGCTAGATGATATAAACAGGTATTTGTCAGTGACCACAACAACACCATCTAACCTCACTTAGCTTGTTTGTGTATGTGTGAGAAGTTGTTTCCTGATGCTTTAAAATCCCCAGCTCACTCTGTAACACATGCTCTGCCTAATTGTTTTATATGTTAGTGCATCCCTCTGCATCAGTGTGAGCTGTAACTGGTGTGTTCCAAGTTTTCAATGTTGCACCTGCAGATTTTACATGCTTTGAAAACTAAGGCTCAGACAAGGTTGTCTGTCAGTCCCACACTTAACGTTCAACTGATTTGTTCTGTACCATTAAATGTTCATAAGTATTAGGACAAAAACTTATCGCTGTTATTATTTTCAGTAATTATATTGTGCAAAGTTTAAAATAAGTCCTTTACATTCGATATCTGTGCATGAACACTTTTTAAAGTTTACTCTATGTTGGATCTAAACCCTCCGTGCTAGCAGTGAAGGCCCGTTTCACTTCTAGCACCCTCAGAGGGGTTTTATTAATATCGGAAAGTAGTTTGAAGTGATTTGACTGAAAACACTAATGCAATGCTGGACAGTGCGGAGGAAGTTGAGAAATCGACACATCAGTCTGCAGTTTGGGGAACTCAATGAGCGGAAGAAAAACCAGAGGGCTGTGCGCTGTGTAGACCACAAGAGGAACACACAAATTTCTCAGTGTTGCAGTGCTCACACAAGGGCCAGAGTCTCTTTGTCTATGACAGAATAATTCAGGTGGTATGAATTAAATCCCCTACATGACCAGAATGATGTAGAAAGGTGTCAGCTGAGCTAATTGTAGGCTCAACTGAATACCAACTTATCCAAAATGTGCCATGTATGGAGGAGCAAAATTTCCAGGCAAGCCAAAAATGTCTGAATGTTATTACCAATATTAATCCCACCGGCCCTACCTCTGCTGTGTTCCAGAGTGTAAAGAAATGGAGCAACCACTGATGTTTATGGTTACTTCCTCTTTGCAAAACTGGAAAACTGCTGGAGTGTGACACAAAATAAGTGGGTTTAACACTTTCTGAGGGAGATGTCACCTGTATGGGTGGACAGTGGGGCCTATATATGGACTGGAACCATAGTTTCTCTTGCTTTCTAAAAAATTTCTTGAGAGAACAATCAATTCATTACATGTAGAACCATATTACAAGACAAGATATGCAGTCAGTGTGAGAGGAATTTAATTTAATGTGAAAAATGTACAACAAGACAAACAGCTTTTGTAGCCATATTACCCAGTTACCTGTGATTTGAGTTTTTGTATGTCATACTTGCACTGTTCTTGTCTTGTTCTACTTGCATAATGTGTATGTGTCCGCTGTGCAGTCTGGCACCTCTGGCTGTGGCAACATGCACCATATGAGTTTACTAACCTTGATGATCTAAGACAGAACCAGGAAAGGACTTAAAACTTTACTCACTCTCTTCCTTGATTTTTTTAAGCTTTGGATTTTGCACAAAATGCTTTCTTCCATTAAACTCGGAAGCCTCAAAACTAACAAGTTGTATGAGCGGCCTGATACCTGAGTACTAAGAGTGAAGGCCAAAATCTATCAGCAAAGAAAAGAAAGAAAAAATCCTTCCAAAATTAAATGAATAATGCTCTTGACAGGCACTCAAGATGACCATATTTCCCCAGTCTTGGCTCATTTACACTGGCTTCCAGTACGCTGTTGGTTGTAGAATTGATTTTACGATTTTATTGCTTGTTTTTGAATCTCTAAATGAATTAGCTCCATCATACCTCTCTGATCTGTTTACTAAAAATACTCCTAATAGAACTCTCATGTCAGCTGATAAGTTTAGTTGTCCCTAGAAGCAGGCTAAAAAACAGAGGAGATCGGGCCTTTGCGATTGCTATGTCCAAAATTTGGAACAGTCTGCCTCTTGAAATTAGGATCTCTCCAACACTTGACATTTTTAAAACCTGTTTGAAAACACATTTTTACTCTCTAGCTTTTAATTGTGACTGAGTTTTGTTTTGTTCTTTGTGTGTGTTTGATCTACTTTTTACTTTTTTACTATGTACAGCACTTTGGTCAACCTGTGCTGTTTTTAAATGTGCTTATAAATAAATTGATTGATTGATTGAATATTTAAAAAAAAAAAAGTCTTCTGAAACACACATAAACGAGCACATATGCAAATTAGTTCTAAAAAATCAAGTTGCCAAGACAAGTTGCCTGTACTTGCTTACTTCCGTCAACTGAAACCACAGGAAGGAAAACACCTAGAAGAAAGATTAAAACTACAAATACAAAATATGTCAGCGTTATTTAAAATTACAGAGTGAAAAGCACCACACAGCTGTTTTAACTGAAATATATCATACATGGGAGCAGACTTCATCTATAACTCTGTCCTTTTATGAGGAAAGACTCCCGAGGGCTGATATTTAATAAAAGAGGCAGCTCTTCAGCAGTGTTTATGTAATAGCCACAAAGGCCTGAGTATTACTGGAAGGAGGAGCTACGTACTGACAAATGACAGTGGGTAAAAAAATGTAGTGCAACAGATCAGGTTATGGGGCTTTATCTATCTGGAGATCCTAAATTAAGACAGACCCTGGCAAAGCAGGGTTATACGTTTGGCCGAGGTGAGAAGACTGGATGGATTTTCCCATGTGAGTAAACTCTGAAAAAACACTGAAACAAAACATAAAGGGGAGGATGGTAGTATATCACGTGTGACTAAGGTTGGCTTTAGACTCTACGCTGAAATATCTGTTTAGTTCTTCAGTCTTCCAGATGCTCAGTGTGAGGGGCAGTGATTTCCTCAACAGTATTCATCAGATTCCTTGTGCACTACTTTCTGGCAATATGTATCTGATTGCATGCTTTCATCCAGGTTTAGGCTGAAGCGGCCTCTGTTTGATGGATATGAAGAGCGGCCTTGGTTTTGTAAGAAGAAATGTTTGGCCAGCCTGAGAACTCTGGCACAGACAACAGAGGGAAAGGTCAGTCTCCACACCCTGTAAGGCTGAAGCAATACTGACTGAAGAAGAGCTGCATTAACACTGGCTGCACAATGTGAAATAGTTTCCACATGTTGTAACAAGACAATCACAAATTGTTCTGTGAATTTGTTTTGTTTTAGGCAATAGTGAACCAAATGTAGTTACACAAGTAGTTCAATAATATGTTACCTGCGGGAAATGAAGAGATATTGAGTCAAGTAGTGTCTGTTTAGTTAACTACTAAATCTATATATAAAAAAGAAGAAATGTGACCACATAATACAGGTCGGTTTAACCAACAATATCAGCTATAGCTGCTACAGTTTGATAAAAACGTATCTATTTTCAGTCAGAGACAATGGGCTTGATCATGAGCTGCCTTAATTTTCATAGTGTAGATTCAACAATGTGTTGGAAACATTCTTCAGAGATTTTGGTCTGTATCACATAGTTCTTGCAGATTTGTTGGCTGAACATTTAAAATCAGAATTTCCTGCTCCATCACAGCCCAAAGGTGCTCTACATTTAGACCATTTGAGTGCAGTGAACTCAGTGAACTGTCATGTTGATGAACTGTGTTGTGACATGGTGTGTTATCCTGCTGGAAGCAGCCATCAACAGATTAGTACACTGTGGGCTAAAAGGGATGGTAATGGTCAACAACAAAATTCAGGCAGTCTGTGACTTTTAAATGTTACTAAATTGGTACTAAGAGGCCTAAAGTGTGCCAGTAAAATATTCGCCCACACCATCAGCACCACCCTGAACCACTGATACAAGGGACGAGTGATCCATGTGTCCGTGTAGTCCGGAATTCTTATCCTACTATCTGAATGTTGCAGCAGAAACGGAGAGTCCGCAGACCAGGCAACATGTTTCCAATCTTCTGTTGTGCAGTTTCGGTGAGCAGGTGTGAAATGTGGCCTCGGTTTCTTGTTCTTAGCAGACAGGAGTGACACCTGGTGTGGTCTTCTGCTGCTGATGAAGCCCATCTGTGTCAAGGTGCTGTGCATTCAAGGATGCACTTCTGCATATGCTGGTTGTAGCAATCACTTATATGATTTACTGTTGCCTTCCTATCAACTCAGCGCAGTCTGGCCATTCTCCTCTGACCTCTGACATCAACAAGACATTTTCACACAACTATTTTCTCCTTTTCTGACTGTTCACTGTAAACATTAGAGATTTTTGTGTGGGAACATCCCAGCAGCAGTTTCCAAAATATTCAGCTGACCTCTTTTGGCACCAACAACCATCTCATGTCCCTGAACCAGGTCACTTAAATCACCTTTCTTTGCCATTCTGATTCTCAGCTTGAACTTCAGCATGTCATCTCAACCATGTCTACATGTCTAAATACTGAGTTGCTGCCATGTGCTTGGCTGGCTGGATATTAGTGGTGGGAGCATTTAACAAGCGTACCTAATGAAGTGGTGGTGAATTTAGTACTTTAACTACTTCTAGTGTGGGATAATTAATAATTTTTAGTATAGTTTTCTAAACATAAATTTTAGGTTAGAAAAGTTATTTTTATTGTTATGTATTATTTGTTATTATCGTGTTATTATTAGTATTTATTTATTTATTTATTAGAGTTTAGGACATTTAACTTTAATAAGTTAACTGTTTGTTTTAATTGAGCCCCTGTCTGGGGCAAATATGTGGGCTAGGTCATAAATGGACTTGCTTCACTAAGAAATCATCAATGACTTAGTGAACAGTAATTTTTTACAGTTTCACCACGACATCACTGATGAATGCTGTGAAGACGACAAACAGCATTCTTAGGCAGTGATTGAAAGACAGGAGGAGATTATCATTTACGGGCCTTATTATCCTAACTATGGCAGTAGAGAACATAGTGAGGACCTCGTTATCAGCCAAACCCAGGAACTTCTGGAGTCAGAGAGTTTCTCTGAAGATGTAAAGGTCTACATCTTCACCGTGAACAGCCCATGTTTGGCAAGATATGCCAACCGGTGCATGCTGAACCTGGTTCATAAGGCTCTGGAGTGGTGGAATGCATTTGGAGTGAAGACTCATATTGGTGATATGAAGTGCTGGGGCTTTAAAGGAATCAGAGAAAATCTGTTTCAGGGTGTTAACTACAAACAGGTGGAATGCGTAAATCAAACTGTGGACTAGGAGAGTTATTTTAAAGCAGCTGAAATGAGCACCGATCTTAATCTTTTGTGTGAAACTATGTTTTCTCTTCTTAAGTGCTTGCTGAGGCCTCAACAAGAAAACAGCCACTTTGCAGCCACCATGCAGAAGCAGGACAGGAAGACTTATTTTAAAAGCATGCATTCTATATTTGAAAGCAAACCAGCGCATGAGAAAAAAAAAAATCCTGACGCAGAAGGTGAACGCACTGATCGACTCTGCAGAAGTTCTGCTTTCGATGAGCACCGAAAGTCTCCAGGAATATTTAGAAAGAGGGCGTGTTTTAGCACTTGGTTACACCTTTAGCTCACAAGCGTGTGATGCTGGCCTCGAGTACGGTGTACATTTGAGACTTAAGTTTCAGCAGTCTTGGAGGGACTTGGTACAGGACAAGTGTGCAGCAGTCATCAGAGAAAAGTTGACTGAGGACATTAACCACTGTGCCCTTCAGCTTTTTGTCAAAAACACCGTGAAGATCACAGAGCACTTTTTACAATTTGGGAAATTAAGAGGATTCAAAGGCTCCGCGTGCTTTTGAGAGGAAAATGAAGTTATTGTAAGACACTGGCATTAGAAACAGAATGAATTCCACCACCTTTGCACAATGCATACCGTTTGCATTATGTCAAAATGCTGTGTCTTTATTAGTGTCTTTGTCTACAATATGTCACAGATCGTACTGGAGTGGAGTTTTTACATAGAAGCAGTAGCAATATCCTACATTTACAATGGTTGCCTCCATGCTTTTAGAAAGCAAATTGAAGTAATGCTAACATACTGTACAGTTAATCCTTTATACAGCTTATCAGTCAGTCATTATATAGTAGATGGTAATCCGATGATGACGGTGATGATTATGATGTGGTTGAGCGCTAAACCTTTTAATTAAAGTCCAGTGGTTGCATGCCTGTGCATCTGTCAGCAGGGGGAGCTATGTGACCTCCACATCACAATCATCACATGCACTCTTCCTGCGCAGGTAGTTTATCATGTGTTGTAAGAGATGCCAATACTGACGTGTATTTTTCATACTTTGAATGGAAGAAAGTGATAAGGAGCTGTTCTTATTGCACTGAGTAGTAGATCGTGTAGCGATCGGATAACTGGCACTGGGGAGTGATGGATCCCATAAAGTAAGTTTAAGTAATTCAAAGGTTAGATGTGCTAATTACACACTTGCCTTTTAACTGCAGATTCTTGTCAGCAGAAATAGAAGATGTGCCAATGACAAAACTTAAGAGGGACATACTGTTGTGCAGGATGGCCCACTGTCGTGGATCCCTGGGACACTCTATATAACCTGTTTTATATTTACTTTACTTTCTATTGCAGTTCGAAAAGAGTATAACAGATCCCTCATAGTTTCAGTTTGCTGAATTTAACCAGCATACAAGCAGTGAATAGTTTGCATCTGCTGCAATCTTATTACATTACAACTGAACTACAAAAAACTACTCGTTTAATTAAACCTGCAAACCCGAAAAAGCACTGTGCTTTCCCAAAAACAGTGTGCCAGTTTCTTTGGATGAACCTAAGGGAAGATTTTATCCCACACAGTTAAAAAAAAAAAATCAAAGCTTTAAGCACCATGAGGAAAACTGTGTGGAAAGTCTATCGTTGAATTGCCTTGATACAACCAGTGGAACGTGATCAACTCTACTATATTTCTGGTTCTTTTATATACATGTATCTGAGCTGGCCTTTAAATACACTTTCTGTAAACCTGGTGGTGCAACTTTTTACATTAAGTTTAAAAATTGTGATTTTTTAAAACATTTTTTGTGTGTTTTAATTTTTTTCCTTTTTGGCGAAATATCCACAATCATATGCAAATGATTAAAAAAAATTTAAATGACTATAATTATTATTGTCATGTATTATGTTACAGTATTTATCTTGCGGAGAGGGTGACGAAAAGTTTTCTGTCGTGTTACTGAGTGAATCTAGTCACTGCTCTTCTTTCAGATTTCTATAACAAAGTCCATTCACGTCCTTGTTTGCTCTGAGTTCACACACAGTGTGTGTGCAGCACTGTAAGGCCTCGTTTCTTCTGTAGTAGCTCCCAGATTTCTGTTCCTGCACTGACAACGCTGCACAGCGGGCAGGAAACGGCGGGGTGGTCTGAACCCAGAGTCTGTCAGGAGAGTTTAATAGGTATTCTGTGGTTAGGTAGGTTTTTGAGATGTTGGGTTGTAGGTTTTTCTAAGCCAGGATTAGGCTGTTCCAGGGTTCAGCTTTGGAGCCAGAGGACCCGTTGTGCCCCCCAGGGGACATCTTGAGAGGAATGGGGCCTCCTTGAGTTGCCATGTAGGCTGGCAGGGCAGAAATCTGGAGAGATAATGGAGAAGGTAATGAGAAGTGGAATTTTTGGCATCTTTCTGTTCACTTCCCACTACCTCCCTACCTCTGAGTGACACATGATTAGGGAGGCATTGATTTTTACAATAATGTCTAACAAAAATCAGAGTTTATTGTAAATTTCTTGAACGTAAATTTCCTTCGAGATTTCGCCATCGAGGTGTCTCACCTGTGCATGTGAGCTGTGATGTGTGTACAAGCTGTGATTTTCTGGCTCTGTCTTTATCTGGCGAGTCTCCTCTGCAGTGGTGGAGGTGGTGGAGGAGCGGGGAGTGCTGCTGGGTGTAATTGGAGCCCCCTCGTTGCCTGGTGTCCCTGCAGGGTACAGCACAGGTGAGGTTACAGATGTTGTACACATGACCTTGATACGTAAACCCGTATGACATTTGCACTGAAAAATCTAAAAATGTTTATTTCTTCAGTTTGAAAGTACAAAAGACAACAGGTGACAGGAGAAAATTATCACTCTAATTTAGAACACAGGGGAGAAAGGATATTTACGGCTCTGCTCCTGCTTGCCCCTAAATATAAACACAAATATAATCAAGTGTGTTTTTGAAGCCCACCAGTTTGGGATTTATTGAGGTTCTTAGGTTTGCGTTTGCGGGTCTGGATCCCCTCTTTCTTCATAGCCAAAGGTCGAGGGACCTGTCGAGACACAAAGACAAAGAAAGAACCTTAAAGAAAATGCAGGCTGTATTAAAATACATTTAACAATCCTAAAGGCTGGAAAACTGCTTTTAAGGCAAGCCTTGATCACTGACTTGATGCAATTTCTTAGTCTCTTTTCATTTAGATGTTCTGCATGAATTTTTATTTTTCAAACCATCATATGTGGAAGTTTAAGACAAAGTTAGAGAGGCAAAGCTGAGATGGTTTGGACATGTGTAGAGGAGGGATAGTGGAGCTGCCAGGCAAGAGGAAAAGAGGAAGACCACAGAAGAAGTGTGACAGAAGAGGATACAGGGATAGGTTGAGATGGATGCAGATGATTGGCTGGGGCGACCCCTAAAGAGTTCTCCCATTGTTCTCTCTCTTACCCCGTGGAGTTTCATGTAGAGCCCACAGGCGTTGCAGACCGGCTCTCCCTCTGCGTTTCGTCGCCACAGGGTGGTGGTGGTGGTGTGACAGTTGGTGCAGGACAGGCCCACCCTCCTCGAGGCAGACTGCCGCAGATAAAACATGTCGGTCGTCAGTGGAGTGACATTTAGCAAAGAGATGAAAGCATCTGTTTTACAGCACTTGCTAAAGAAGAAGATAAAATCTTGTGTGACCCACCAGCCGTCTCTGGGGTTTGATAAGAGGTCTGTTGATGCCGTTCATCTTATGGTACAGCCCGCAGGCGTTACACAGGTAGTGACCGGTACCGTCTCGCCTCCAGAGTGGGGTTGACATTGCTCCGCAGTTCACGCACTCTCGGCCCTCAGCAAAGTCATCAAACAAATCTGATAAGAGATGACAAATATAAAACACAATAAGCCAAAAATCTGCAAGTTCTTTTTCTTGAGATGGGCCCGCTGGTCATTTCTAACCTTTTCCAAGTAAAATACAAAATATGAGTGTACTGTATGATCTGAAGAAACACTCAAACATTACTGGAACAGTTATTCTATAACACTTCTTAAAGAAATTAACCTCCAGCCGCTCTGATACCACAAACATAAATCCATTGCTTTCCTGTGCATTCAGACCCTGACAGTGATCAAGCAGTGCAGTGGCATTCATGCACCAGCAGGAGGTGCAGGCTGGATCCACTCAGGGGCCCACACAACCGCAACCTGGAATCCTTCCTTATCTCGCAACCCCCCCATGAGATAAAAGTTGGCTGGAAATAAAGATGGAATAGAGCTCAGTCCTACTGAAATGTCTATCATACCTCTTTCTCCTTTTATTTCTCACTTAGCGCGACATCTGATAAATGTGATAAATGTAATCTTCACTCTCTCATCTGGCACATAACAAAGTGTCTCCCAAGAACCTCTTAACTATTTGGGATAGGAGACATCAATCTTTGGAGTAGAGGTAAGAACACTACTAGTCCTTCTTCATATTTCAGCAATGCCACCACCAGCACGAGCTGTAATCTAAAATACGTGTCAGGTCTGAGAGCACCTTGATAAACAGCAGAAAACAGCAACGTATCAACTGTGGACGTCCCGTTCAAATCCTAATGTGTTTTAATCACACACACTTCGCTGTGCATAATTGCTCTTCTTCAGATAGCGTAAATCTGGCCCACATGTGTTCCTCCCTCGACGCGCTGTGCAACCGGACAGGCAGTTGTACACATGCAGGCCTCCTCAAGGCTGAGAGCCAAACAGACACGGCAGGGCGAGCTAACCTTGAGCGAGGCAGCAATTGTAGCCAACACAACGCAGCAACACGAGACAATACACAAAAGAAATATCTAAATGGAAGTTTTCATGCCCACTGTTTAAATGTCAGAGTTTATCATGGTGCGGTTAAAAAACCCAGACACAAACGCTTTAGGAGGCCAGGAGTGAAAATAGAAATACAGAGTGTACATGGTGTCAGCTGTCACAAGGAAAAGGAAAAGTCAGCGAGATAATGATTGTATCTGTAAACTCATTTTTAACATTAAAAGATTGAACTTTAATAGAATATTTTATCTGAATATTTTCCTGGGATTTTACACTTTTGCATTTCGGGAAACATAACCAGATTAATTAATCAGATTATCATTTAATTCATAAATCTTTCTGAAATTTCAATGAAACTTCAATTAAGAAAAGTGATTTAACTTAACATGCTGGCAAACACAACGTGATTAGCTACTATAAGAAACAATAATAATTATAATAATGTACTGCTGTAAATTAACAGTTCAATTTTCAGTGAAAGAATGGAGGAATTGTACTAAAGTACATACTGTACTAAGTATTCCACTAAAGTTTTCTGATTTAAATTCTGATTTGAAAGTTTGTTGGGGGGGGGGTTGACATAAAATGTGAAAAAAATGAGGTCAGCATGTGAAATAGGACACATTGTTACACATTACCCAACAACACTGTTTAAATGGCCCCATAAGTGAAAGAATGAAAAGAGTAAACATGCCTGAATGCAACATAATAAAATATTTGTATTAAAATATCACATCTTTCAGGGTTTATTTTTGATACCTTATGTAACCCTTCAATTTGTTCTTTTTTTTACCTTGTATTTCTTGCTTTACCTAGTAAAATACATTTTATTATATTAATATTTTATTAACTCATATGAATTATTACCATTTAACCTGATTTTAGAGGTACTTTTTCAGATTTTACTTTAATAGAATGTGCGTATTTTTTTTCCATTTTGTTCGTACAAATTCCATCCAAACTGCTTTCATGACTTCCAGGAATTTATCAGAGTCATAACATAGATATTAGAATCTCAAATACTGATGAATTATGCTGTCCTTTAGTTGAAAAGTTATCCCTCCCCCTCAATCTAATTAAACTTGAGCAACAGATTATTCAGTTTAAGCATAAATAAATCCATGCATTGTATCCCACACTTAATAAATGCCAATATTGTTTTCTACAATCAACATATGTATGTTTTGCGATTTTAACATGAACATGATAGCTTTGCTCAAAAGACAAAACTAAAGTGAATTTAGTTGTTCTGTTTGAAGATCAAAACTGATTTTAGTTTCTAGTTGAGTGCCCTCACATGCATTCAAGCTAAATGTCACTGAGCATTTCTGTGAGTTGATTATTGAATGAATTCTGATTAGATTTTATTTCCTCTTTTCCATCTTTACGGAACAGATGAGGGAGTTTCCCTTTCCCCAGAACAATGAGCTTTCGGCACCCGGCTGAAAGCCTCTTAATCAAACACAGAGACTTGATTGAATTTGTTGAGATTGCACAACAGTGAGGTGTTACTGAAAATGCTTGTAAACCAAATCAGTGAGTGAACACAGGGCTCTTTGTGATGAGTGTGATTGTAATAAGATGAAGAGCTCAGTTTGGATCAATGCTGCTATCTCTCTTTTTTTTAGAGATAATTTGAGAGATGCTTTTTTGTCTTTCTCCATGAAACTGTTGAGGGTCGGGGGGTGGGGAGGGGGGATGTGGCAGATGGAAACTGTACATGATATTTAGAAATGAGGAAGTAATGAGCTGTTAATCAGCTGTGAATAATAACTGATGCAGTGAAGAATGAGCGATAATGACTGGTTACTTTTGAGGATACTGAACTGGAAAAGTGGGCAGCTGTGTACATTTGAAATATAAGATTTTGCCCACCATCACTCTGCAAAAGTTAAGAAACTTTAGATGAGGGGGGGGGACAGCTTAAACAAACACAGTGCTGATTGGTGATGTAGACTATGCAAGACGTGAGCCACAGAAAATCTGACAGCCTAAGCAAAATGAATGTGTTGTGAAATCTCCGTCATCCATATGGTTCAGAGTACACTGCAGGCTGCAGCTACAGGCCAAAATCACATCCAGCACATAAAGGTCAGATATTAGATTAATCTGTTCACCTTAAAGTCACTTCTAACATGTCTTCTTTAATAATAATTTTAAAAAAACACACACAGACATATATATGTATATGTATAAAGAATCATAAAGGACTTCTTTAATAAATGATTGATGATCAGTGACGCATGCATGGATGAGATTCCCAGCAAATAAAATCTGGCCTGATCCAAAAGGCCACAGTCAAACACAGCTCATAAACCACAAACAGTGTTATCAATTCCACTTGTGTTAAATATTAATTTCAATCTTACCAATAATATTGCTCAGATTCATTCATAACTAATAGATAGCATGTTTTTTATATGTTGTTTATGTTAAACTGTTGTAAGTCTAACTTTGGGTGTTTGGATTGAGCCTGATGAGTATATATATTTATATATATATGGATGTAGGGATGTGTGTCACACATTTTTAGTTGGCTTATAAAAACTTATTATTAATTTTGTTGAATAATTATAGATATAAAACTGTGTGGATTTGCAAGTGAGGCTGTTTTTCCCTGTTCTTCAAGCCTAAATCTCAATTTAGGTTGTGTGAAAATGTTCATTTGTGAACAGCATAAATGTAAAAACGTGAACTTTTAGAAGATTGTCCTGAAGTCTTTTTAGTCATTTTATATCTCTATAAACTACCAGAAATTGTACGTTAAATGTGTAAATATGAGTAAAAATATATATTCTTGCTCATGGTGTTAATGTTTTAAAATTCATTTATCCCTTATTTAATATCACAATCAGCTCTTTTACAACAGCGTAAAAGTAACAAAATATTACTTTAAACGCATTTTATTTTCCTCTTAATGGAGCCAAAATTGATGTTGACCATTATTAATTAATGCACGTTTTTATATATATATTTTAGTTTCGCCAATTAACTCTTATTAATTCCACTTTTTTATCTCTAATTTAAACAAATAATTGTGTTGCTTCTTTTTTAATCTATTTCATTTGTGCGTTTTTCCTTCTTAAAATATTGAAACACTGTATTTGTGTACACGTGTATTTAATTTTCTCACCTATGTTGGGGTGTCTTGCTGTCCCAGGAGGAGCGCCAGCTTGGAGACCGTGGAGGACCGGACTGTCGAAGGGGGACGCCGGCCACGTTCCGCCCACGTTAGGGCTCATGTAGGCCGAATAAGGGCTGTGATACGACCCGCTCAGACCACGAGCGCTGTAGTGATCCCTACCGTTAGCGGAGATGTTCAGCGGGCTTGTGTAAGAAACTGCCGTCTCCCGGGCCGTGGCCACCCCGGAGGACAGAGGCGGGCTGGTGGAGAAGGTGAAACGCGGAGACACCGGGGAGTGGTTGTATGAGGGCACCGAGTCTGCGCCCGGCTGTGCCCACGCAGAGTGGCTCGACGCCGGGCTGCTCTGCTGCGACGCACCGGGCGTCTGAAGGTAAGGAAGCGCAGGAATCATGGGGGTGACGACCCGGGTGGTGGGGACATAAACCGGAGAGGTGCCCGTCGAGGCGTTGTGAAGAAATCCGGCCTCATAGGAAGAGGGTCCGTGGTTGCTTGTCATTATGCCCTGGTACATATCCTCACCTTGAAGCTGGACATCCGCGTCGGTAGAAGGTATAAAGGCTGTGTGGATGCGGTTACGCGCGGGACTACTGCGTGTTACCGCAAAACATCTGGTTTAAAGCAGCTCGCGCAACTGGCTAAAGTCAGGCTACTTGTTCAGATCTGATCAAGTCAAGCAAAACAGCGCAACACTCAGAGAAGTGAAAATAAACGCATTAGTGGATACACGAGAGAGGAGGAGGAGTGACAGACCCTGTGATCAAGATCCAGCTGTCATTATCTCTCTCTCTCTCGCTCTCTCTCTCTCTCTTTCTCTCTCAACCTTTTTGCCAAAAACAAATCCAAACATTTTTCCTAATGACGTTTCCAAAACTGTACAGTATTATTTCATGGATTCCATATAGGCCTATCACATGGATTCGGCGAAGGCCGAGCACTTTTTTGGGGGGGTCTATTTTCTTTCTGACCTATTATCTTTTGTTTAGTGGTGATTTTTTTATGTTTCTGGATTTGAATGTTGCATTTTAATTTAATAAAAAACATAAATATAAATAAAGACTTTCAAGTCTCCAAGGGAGTTGGAGACTCGCTGCTACACGCCGATCTTATTGGAGTCGAGCTGTTTCTTTTTCTGTCCTTATCGATTTTAAAACATCGCTATAAAATCATTTTCAGCGCTAGCACAAAATATCCAAATACTTTTTTTTATTAAATTAAAACCTGGCTGAACTCATTGAACGCCGATTTTTTATTGCTGTTTTATTATTTATTTTTCGTTTATCTGAAATGAAGAATCGGGAATCTAAAGATCTAAACTTTTTGCTTCTTTTTTAAAATGTTTTTTAAACCTATCAGATTTCAATTCTCAATTTTAGTCTTCTTTTTTGTTCTGTAATTGTTCTGTATGCTTTGATTTATATATTTTATAGGCTATTATTAAATATTTTTTACATATGATAATTTCTCTCTCGCGCTCTCTATACAATAAAATAAACCAAAATAAACCAAAATAAAATAAAATAAAATAAAAAATAAAGTAAAACTGGAGGCAGAGATGTTGGCGTTATTGTTCTAATAATGTGTTATAATTACGATTAGCAACTTTTTTCTGGTAATTCGAAGCGATCTTTTTTTTTAAGGTTAATATCCGTTATTTACGACAGTTAAAAGTTCACATGCAGCAGGCTATAACCTGTTGGAGGACGCATATATGTACATAGATGCGGAGGGATATTGCCTGTAAATAAATGAGCTGTGACCTGCAGGGGTCCCACAGGCCATTTATTCATTCGTGTTTTCGTCACAGCACTTCTCCACAGCCAGAAATGGTTTTTCTTTTGTTATGTGTTTTCATATTATTATTATTTTTGTTTTGACAAAATGAAGAATAGCGCTACTTTAGTCGGAAGTGTCCGGCGGCTGTTGTCCTCTCCAGGACAGATTTATACCTGTCATCAACACCAGTAAACCTAAACACACGAGGCCATTTCATTGTGCAGCCACTTCCCACTGACATCCCCTCACTGAATTATGTACTTCTACAGTGTGTGTGTGTGTGTGTGTGTGTGTGTGTGTGTGTGTGTGTTTGAAGAGACCAGGGATACTGCTCTATCATGTGTATTTTAAGCAATTATTAACTGTGGTTATTCATAATAATTCATTATGAATGAACTATTAAAACTATCTGTTTGGTATGCAAATCAGTGCTTATTCTTAGAATTAATTGGACCGACTGTAATGAATTAAAAATACCCTATTAATATTCATGAAAACATAATCGATCTATCAGTCTATGCATAAAGCATGAATAATAACCTCTAACCTTCGTACTTTAGTATCGATTCCCCCCCTTTTTCTTGAACAAAGTCAAGGCAAACAGTGCAATATTGCCTGAGTGGAAACGGGCAACTGTCATCAATGTGTAACCATAGGCTGATAACAGAGCCACCAATTGCTGGCTAATAATATCTGGGCGTGGGTCTGTTAACCTGAGAAAGCATAGCGTCAAAGTCGATTCATGAAAGAGACGCCTCGAGTTTTACGGCTCCAGTTACCGCTTGGAAGTTCATTTTGTGACGCGAAATTTCTCTGTTCGCGTGTTTCGAGCAGGAGCCGAAGAAAGTGGAAAATTTCTGACGGTTGGTTGGCGGGAAAAAAAAAACGATAATCAGTTTGGCAAAAAAATATGTTGGTGTCGTTCTTCTTTAAAGCTGCTTCCAGCCGCAGCATAATCAGGCAAAATGTGAGGTAAAAAGTTTAGAAAAATACCGAAAAAGCGGAGTTCATTCTTTTTCTGCTGTTATTGGAGAGTACAGTGTGTGTTTTGATTGGTGTGTTTGCATATGCCAAGCTGAAGCACTGACAGTGACAGAGGCCAGAGCTCGTGTAAACTGTGTGTGTGTGTTTATAACAATGATTCTGTGCAACCGTGTGTTTCCCAGTGTGTGTTCGCTGTCAGTGTGTATGAATGAAGAGGTGTTGGGTGAGGGACTAGATAGAGATGCTGGTATGTGTTGGACAGCAGCAGACTGTTGCTGAGGAAGGTGTGTGTGTGTGTGTGTGTGTGTGTGTGTGTGTGTGTGTGTGTGTCTGAACCAGGCACCAGGAAAAGTGTCCCCGTCTTGGCTGGGGCCACGACTCAATCATTCGGGGGTCGGTGACTTATTTTGGCCCTTCTTCCTCACACACACAAACACGCACACACACACAGACACACACACCGAGGGTATGGTAGACTCCTGGCTCCAGGAAGAACACTTCAAATGGAAAGGCAGGAAAACACAGGAGGAGGAACGATATGAGGCCAGTGAAACGCACACAGAGACGTCACTCAGCTGAAATTCTCGGTATTCCTCATGGGCATTTTGGTTAGCAGAAAACGTCTTCTTCTTTTTGTTTGTCAGAAGGGCTTTCATCTGTTCAGCATCTGCTCCTGCTGACGTCAGCTGTTTGTCTTGTTTTATCTGATGCACAGTAATGAGATAACAATAATGATGACAGTGCAGATCAATAAAGGTTTAGGTCTACCTTTGCTGTCACTTGAGAAACCCTCATGTCGTCTCCAAAGTTTAAATTTAACAAGTGTCTCCAGGAAGAAAACAATTCAGAATTTTAGCGTTTTTTCCCAGCGATGGCTTTTTGAATGAGTGTAGCCTGTTATTAATTGTGATCGGGACTCATCCTCACCAGCGTTTTTGTTTGGACAGAAAATGTGGGAGGCATTATCCTTCTTTCTTTCTTTTGCCAATTATTCATATGTATGGCTATAAATTTTTGTAATTGCAGAATCCTCCAAACCAAACAACCAAACTGACATGAAAGCTCCGCTCTCTCCAGTGTCTTCCATCTCCTCCCACACCTCATCATCTGCAAACAGAACATTTTTTATGATATTTGCATAATTCAAATATTTTTCATGTTTTATTGTGTATTATTCGAATTCATATCTGGGTATCGTCACATCGCTTGCTTTTGTTTCTACTTTCCGTTATGGTCATTGTCATGTGCATTGTAAGGCAAATCCCTTGCATTACTGTAGGTGTAAACTTGGCAGTAAAACATATCCAGATTGATTCAATGTCACACTGAAAGATCAAAACTGGATTATTTGGGATATTTGTGGTGTTTTTACTGATGCCTCCAGTAGAATAAACTCACATACATGTGTCTAATGTCACATGCAAATCACAGTTTTAGTTAAAATGTTTCATTTCTTTAGTGTATTAAGCTTTTTGTCAGGGTTTTAAAACAGCATAATGTGATAAAAAACACACCCAAACACTCAGTCAACATTTTTCTTTCATATTTACTGCTTATTTTTATGAACGAGTGCAATTTCCTTGTGCAGTCATTCTTGTAAGTGTGTAAATGTGCAAGTGTGTGTGTTCAAGTGTTAATCTAAGGTGTCTGTGTTGTTCTTGTGGATTAAGTGTGTTTGCACAGGTAAGGTCAGAGAGTCGCTCTGGGGAGACACAAGTTTTCCCAGCGGGACACCTGGGCTTCAGCAACGCAGTCGTCTCACACACACACACACACACACACACACATTCTCACACCATCTATGAGGAGTGTGTTTTGGAATAAATTATTAACTCCTCAGTTGCAGGTTCTCATATGTGTGACAGACTCAAGTGCTGAATTGGACTCTTGATTCACGCAGCTTGAAGAGCAGCGCAAACACGTCGCACAACACTCAATTATGCACGATAAGAATTCAATTATCAAAACGCTCTTTTGTCCCAATGACTTCCACTGTTTGTAAAACTACTTCACCAGCAGAGGTTTGATCGTTGCTCTGATGCTTATGCACATACTTGAAATTCTCCTTGGGGTTGTAGCCTGCCGTTGAAGCTATAGATCAGTTCCTTAAGCGATCGCATCCAAAATAGACAGTTAACTGCTGTTAGCCGTCACAAAAAACATAGTGGGGTGCCCTGTGTCACCGAGAGAGTGTGTGCATGCAAGCATTAGCAAGTGTATTTTTAGCAGTGAAGACCAAGGGATCCCAGGACCTCTCCCTGTGATAAGCAGTGGCCAAAGTCCGCTGGCTAGCAAAGGCCTAAAGAGCAAATAGGGAACACACACGCACACACAATGTTTAATACACTCATACATGGAGCTTAGTTGCAGTGTGATGTTGCAGGCAGAGGGAAAACCTGTTTGTTTGAACGCGAGGGGCAAGTTAGGGGCAAGAAGAAGGTTAGGTAAAGGTGAGGCGACATCATCAAAACAATGGCGTTGTTTTGGTGTTGATGAAGGGTTCGTGCAGAGTTCATGGAGAGATGGCTAAAGAGGTGTAAGGTGTGGGTAAAATGGCACTGAAAGAGTCTCGAGATCAAAACGAGAGGAGAAATATTCACAAAATAAGCGGGCGAAGTCTTTATCAGTGCCTAAAAACTGACTGCGCCTGTCAGTCAAAGGCAGGCGTCCCCCAACCACCCCCCTCCACCCAATCTCTGGAAACACTGTAAGAGAAAATAAAAACACAATGAGGAAGCAAGAGGGAAAAAAGGTCCCTCAATCCAGAGGCTGTCATAGAGCATATTGCCTGATAACAGCAGGAATATTTCTGTTTGGACAAAGAGAGGAGGGGTGGCAGTGGTGGAGGAGGAGGAGAAAGGTTTAACAAATTGGGTAAGGCTGAGAAGGAAGAAAAAATGTTGAAAATAGATGGAGAAAGAGAGCGGGAATGTTGGAGAGGAGAAGGGAGATGCCACCAGACAGGAGGCGCACTGGAAAACAAAAGAGGCTCCACACTCTGCTCCGTCTTATCTGTCTGAGGGGCTTATCCACCGCTGGCTCTGTTAGTGTAACCCCATTCCCTCCCCCTCCCCTCCTTGCCGCTCATCCCTCCATCTCCAGCTTCAGCCCCCCTCCCTACCCCCTCCCTACTGCTAGCTGTGGACCCCGTTATCAGGTCAGGGCTGACGTCAGGGGGCCCGCTGGTGCTGGGGGGCCGGAGACGGAGGCTGATAGCGCGGCAGAGGCAGCCTCCGCACAGCCTGTGGGAACCACGGACCCAGCCCACCTCGACCCAGTGGCCCCGCACGTCCACCACAAAAACACACGGAGGTGAGGATGTACGGGTATTTCACGAAAGCACACACACGCACACTTTTTATGAATTGTGGCATGTTTAGCAACCTGAGGAGAGTTTTTACACCACTGCTGTAAAAACAGTCAGATAGGACTATTTATTCTTCACAATGTAGTGTGGAGCATGATTTAGATCTTTATATGGGCTTACCCATGAGCGTAGTGTTTCTAAACTCCTGGCGATGTCACTGTGCAACCCTTTTTAGAGCTTCTTTAAAATAAACCAAATGATCTGATTGACAGTGGATAAAATAAAGTGTACAAGTAGAACAGATTTGCTTTATGCATATTTTCAAGCTCGCCCTTAAGAAAACAATTCCCCAAACACCCTCTCAGGCTGATAAAGCTGTATATGCAGATACAAGCTGCCATTTAAGTTCATGATGAAGCTGAGGTTACTTTTTGTGACATCTGTCAGCCCATGCATCTCCATAAAAGACAGCAGGCCTGCAGCTGCACTGCATTTGACAGATTCTGTTGTCGGGGTTGGTCTTAGTCCATTAGACATGAATTCACTGGAGACGGGTATGGAAAAAAAAGAAAGAAAAAAATCAAGAAATTAATTTCTTTTGATTAGGTTAAGGAGGCACTTAGCCCAGAGTACTGAGATGGTTATGTCTTGCCAAATCTTCAGAAGAGGAGTGTGCTAAAGAGAAAAAGAGTGAATATATGTGTGTGTTTGTGTTGCAGGTCCACAGGTGTGAGTTTAAAGTGTGGTGAGTTAGTGCAGCCTGGATGGCAAGTTTCACATCATTAGTTGCAGGTGCAGCACTCCCACAACATGCGCATACACACATATTCACACACACGCCCACACATCTCATGTCACCTGAACCTTGCTCAACCAAAACCACGGCTGTTCCTCTGCTCAGCTCTGATTTGACTCATTAATGAGCGACGGGAGTCAGTTGAGTCATCAATCTGCCATTACGCACATTTACGTGTATATACTTCTACATTTTCCTACGGGGTGTCACAGATGTTTTCAGAGATGGATCTGTCGGATGGGGAGTGGAGACGTACTTATCAGTGTGTTGTCCTCGATAAGGCCGGGAAGATTTGTAACGGTTGCGGTCGGTCAGTCCTGGATGTGTGCATATATGTGTGTGTGTGTGTGTGTCTTTCTCTCTCCCATTCTCTGACCTCTTCTTGGCCGAGTAAAGTAGGAGGAAGAAAGGAATGGCCTTGACAGTGTGAGAGGAGGGGTGAGATGTAAAATCAGAAGAAAGAAGAAGAAGGAAAGCGTTGTTTCTCACTCGCTCATTTCTTCTCCTCCACTCCTTGCTGTCATATTCTCTCACTCTCTATGTCAGACACCTACTCCCTTAATCTCACCAATGGCCTGTGTGCCCTTGGGTGTAAATAACTGTACAGTAAGACTAAAGAGAGAGTAGGGTTAGAAAAAAAGGGGGAAGAAAAGTGGTGAACTTAGGGTGCACTCTTACTGTAAAATGAAATGATGCATTAGGAAAAGAATAAGATAATATAACCTGGACTGTGTATTCTGTGCATGTCGTTTTTTTATGGTTATAGTAATTTTTTTCATCATATCGTAAAGAATGCTATTAATATAGTTTGATGTAATTTGGAGGGTTTAAAAGTTTAGCTACCTTCCAGCAGAAATCACTGACGAAATCAGATCTAGTCTTCAACTTTTGAGGATATCTGTGTTATCATTTTCCCCCCCAATTAATATCTTTGTCCCTCGTTAACAAGTGGTGCAGTGTGCCTTTGTTTGAGTTCTGCTTATCCAATTCAGGGTTGTAGCGGGAGCTGGAACCTATCCCAGCTGTCACTGGGCAAGATGCAAGTGGTGAACCCTGAACTAGCATCAGCTATAAATAGCCATTGTAGCACAGCCTGCAGATGTGGTTGCACACACGCTTGCGCTAAAACACCAAGTAGGTGTGCAAGAGCAGTGAATGCTGCTGTGGGCAATTATTAACAGGAAAACACCACCACTACCTTTGGCATATGTTGTAGCTCCCAGACAATTTTTGGCTATTTTCATCCTTTTCCTTGCAGATCACTTCAACTTCTGGGATATTTTTAGACAATGGCGAGGGTCACTCCAAACTCTTCAGCTTGTGTTTCTTGAACTACTTTGAGTTAGAGGTCTGCTTTGGATCAGTGCTCCCCGTTGTACAAGTCACGGTCTTCTCAGTTTCTGTGTCTTGACTCAATGCTTGATATTTGTAACCCGAACTTGCTTATGGGCTCATTTATTTCCTTCTATCTGCGTTTTCTGTGCCTCTGGCATCCTCAAAAAAAGATATTATCATCTGCTCCTTTTTCTTCAAAAGAAGAAAAACTATTTGTAACTGAAAGAAAGAGTTTGAGCTCAGCTTGAACTTAAACCTAAAGCACTTGTTCAAACAACTCAAGATACTACTTTCACATTTATGATTAGCCTCCAGATAAAGCTAAGCTGGCTTCTACGACTGTGCCATGTTCCAAAGTTTTGTGCACTAATGCTGCAGAGTGGACAACTATGACTCCACTCCTGCAGCTCCCGTGTACTTGTGAGGATTTTCAGCCCAGCAAATGTTCAGTTTTATTGAAAAGTTTTCTTGATCTTCATAGATTAAGACTGTCAAGCTTTGGAAAGCTTTACCACAAGACTCAGATAATTAAGCAGTCTGTCCTAAGGAGCTGATTTAGTTCGGCACATACATAAATAACAAGACCACGGCCCACTGCAACTGACCCATACATGAAATTTTGATGTATTTCATGATATGAAGAGACAATTACTAATATGGCTCTGTGGCACCTAATGTGGTCTTCTGCTGCTGTAGCCCCTTGTCTTCAATATTCACTTTGTTGTGCATTCAGAGAAGCTCATCTGGATATTCTGTAAACCCTGGAGATGTTTTTGTGGGGAAAATCAAAGTCGATCAGCAGTTTCTGAAATACTCATACCAGCAGCAACTGGCACCAACAACCATGCCAAGTTCAAAATTATTAAACTCATCTTTCTATCCTATTCTGATGCTCAGTTTGAGCTTCAAATCTAAATCTAGCAAGTTGCTAGCTAAATATATGCGTTTTAACAGTTGTACCTAATAAAGTGGCCATATTTTGTGGAGAGTGATTCAGCTGTTAGACATGTTTTGTTTTCTTTCCCCGTAATTAGTTTTATCTATCCTGAGTAAAGTTTAAAGACTCCAGAAAAAGTTGACCACTTAAAACTTCTGTGGGAAGCTTTTGGTAGCACGAAAGGCTTTTACAGTACACTGTATGTATGAAGTATTTGTATGGCAAGTTATCACCACCTGCACTCTCTCCACTGCAAACCTCTCTGGCCTTTGGGTGACATGATAAGCGCAGGCCTCATTAGCCTTTTTAACTGGTCCAGCACAGTTGCACTGGGCCGGTCTGAGGGCTGGCTACATGCCAGGCTAAAGTAAACTAACCCAGCGGAAACACTGTACAGGCTGACCAACAGATCACAGAGTGCAAAGACTCTATTTGATGGGAAATTAATCAGAATTTACGGTATAATTTTGGCTAAACTACTCCTTCAGTTTAAAAATCTCCTGTCTGACTATTCTTAGACCTGCTCTCTGTATAAATTTACATCTTTAAAAAAACTTACCCCGGGAATCCTTCTCTAAACACATCTACTCCCTCCGTTTGACAGCTTGATGGCCTTATGCCCACAAAACTTTAACTGTCTCCTCAGTGTTAAATCATTTAAAAAACACTTATTCATTAGCTATCCAAACAAATCTTTTTATTCCCAGAATGATGTGAAAAAGAGAGCAATTACAAAGTTTTTGCAATCTTTATGATTCACTGTGTTTGTCTTGTTTTTGTTGCCTACAAAGCATTTTTTTTTAATTAGCTTTTCTCATTAATGCTCGGAGTTTTACACTGATGCTTTGAGAGTGACTTGTCAAATGCAGCTTTTACTTTTTTGTCAGTGCGTTCTCAGGCCTGCATGTGTGAATTAGACGGTTTGTTCGTGTGCGTCGAGGCGTCTATAGTTTTTGAGAAATCCATCAAAGCTTATCATTATAAGTAAACATGACAGAGTGGACAAAATGTCTTGTGCGCCGCCAGACCTGCTATCTAACCACAGGCCATATCTGCGATGATGGACTGATGTGGCGCTGGCTCGGACTAACCAGAGTCTGAGTGTGAGAGTGGGAGTGCATGTATGACATACACACACAGGAGAACACACACATCAAAAGGCTGCACTCATGTTACCTTATATCTTTTTTGCCTCTCAAAGGAATATTACCTTTGCCGTACATGAAAACTTGACTTATCGCACAGTCACAAATGGGCAGACTTGGTCATAACTCATATAGGAATTTATAGCTGTTATTTATTGGCCGGTGTTTACTGGGGCTCATAGTTTTATACCTATAAGCTGAGCAGAGACAGCAATTTTTCTTCCAGATACTGATCATTACTGTGCAGGACGAGCCTCTTTTTATGGCAGATGAGATCAGAGGAGAGTTAAGGAGATTTATTAGTAATGCTAGCTAATAGTTCATGATCTCTGCTCATTATTGTGGTTTCACTATGTGTTAGAACACAGGCAGCTGCTCCCACAACCAACAGTATGTCAAGGAAGGTTATTAAAAATCCTAAATAATTTGTAAAATTCACAATTTCAGTTTTCGGAGCTTATTTTGTTTGTTTTTTCATTTGCCCAAGGTGAGGTTTCTTGCATTTGTGTGCGTGTGTGCGCAAGTGCTGAGGTCAACCTGTGTGTTCCTCTAGTTGTTACAACACCACTGATAAGCAGAGTAAACAACCATGCACTGTTTGCTCCCCTGCCACAGTCACATGATCGAAAACTCTGATGATAGAGAGAGTGTGTATGTATGTGTGACTGGAAGGGGTAATATTCTGTTTTGCCCCCATCTTTCCTTAAAGTTTCAGGCACTGTCTGCACCGTATTAAAGGTGTGGCTCCTGTGCTGTCTGGATGGCTAGCTTTAAGAACCAAGTCCCCAGCTTTGATAACCTTTCCCCTGCTGTTCAGTTCCCGGGTCGAAGGTCATGGCTGCAGAGCCTCAGCTGACTTGGCAGATTGACAGTAGGTGTAGTGGCACTGGATGGTATACAGTATAGTGCAGTCTTAAGCCATATCTCCATCACTCGCATTCTCCTCTCTGTCTTTGCTTACTGGACTTTGTTGGTGGCTAGTATGTGTGTAAGCAGAGGCTGGCAGCTGCATGTGTGTGTTTGTCTGCGTGAGGGGTCATTAACCTCATAGTAGCCTATAGGTGGTCTTTCAATCAGTCTGGACTGTCCTAGACCACCAAAGGAGTGGTGAGTGCCTCAATTACATCTAAACAACCTGCAATGACTTATACAATATTATCATTATTAATTTAATTATAATATTTCAGCTCTATCGGTCTATAGATTACCCTGCCTAACACTGGTTTGTACCATTGATTATAAATCCATTACCTATGTGTTACCACTTCCTAGAGATAACTAAGTCAAAATACAAAAGTATCTGCTGTGCAAGTCTTGGCCAAACTAAAGTCTATTAATTGTTGCAGTAAAACTTAAAATATCTTGAAGACTAATTGTAAAATAAGCAGGTTGTCTGTGTATCCTGCTGTGCTTGTTTAAACCTGAGCTTGTAGACAGCTGGAAGAATGAGTAATTATGCTAAGCTAAGCTGACAAGCCACATAGGCAATAGCTTCATAATTACAATTACAAACAGAATAATTTCATTTAAAAGGTGGCTTTAGCATTTTTTTAACCACTAGGCTGTTGGTAACGTGTTTGCTACTGTTTGCTCGCCTTTAAATCAAACATCCTCACTGCTAGCAGGTCTGGCTAACATTAGCTGCATTAATAATTTGGCTAGATAACTTTTAAACTTAGCAGATAATGGGACAAAATATAAATTAATCTACATAAAATATATTTCAAAATTACATATCTCTAAATTTAGACTTAGAAGTAACAGGAAATTCCAAGATACTCAGCCAAGAAGTCAGAATTTCAAGTTATGTACCTCGAAATAACTCATAATTTAGAGTTACACATCTTGACATTTTCCAATCAGCATTATGTTGAAATTTCAAGTTGCATACCTTGAAATTAGAATTTAATAATGCAAAATTTTCAATTGCACATCCCAAAATTGAAACTTACTCAGTAGAAACTAAGTTACATTTTTTAGATATGGATCTTAAATTTGTAACTTCTTCAGCTGTAACTGGATATTAAGTCAGTATCTGAAAGTTTTGAAATGGCTAACTCAAATTTTTGAGATAATAACCCAAAATGATGAGATAATAACTCAAAATTTCAACTTAGTCCTGCCCTGCAATTGCCCCCCAGCAGATTAAAGTCCAGTTAAATACAAAAAAGCAGCTAACAAAAGTGGGTCTTTACACAAAAGCAAAAACTGTCACGTTCGTGAGCTTTGTTTCAGCAGACTCTTGAAAGAAAAGTCAAGATATCTTCCTCATTCTGAGCATTTTTTGTGTTAGCCTCATGTAAATCTGTCAAAGCTGTTAGCTGCTTATATAGGGGACCCTAAATTAAACTTACACAGCTTTTTTTTTAACTTCATAACTAACAGCTAATTTGTTTATGGTACAACAACGTCAGCATTCTTACATCTTCCCATAAACTTCAAGATAAAAATTCACTTTTTTTAAACACACTTAAGATCATTATATTACACACCATATTCTCCATCAGTTATCATTTGTGTGACATATCCTTTTCCCAGTGTTTAGGTTTTGTGTCTTCTTGATGCCATGCCGTACTTGACATTATCAGTGGCTGTAGTCTAAGCTAGAAGTGTGACGTCCAAGCAAAATGATTCAAAATCGCTCCAAGGCCTGCGCTGGTTCCGACCTTTGTGCCTACAACTGTTTGAAAAGATAGAAGCAAGATATTATCTTTGTTTTCTCTGACTTAGTAAAACAGTGCACAACAAAATGATCTGTTTCATTTTAACCCCACACACATGAACCTTAACATATACCATGCCCTAACAATGTGCCCATCCTCAGAGATTCTGTATGTTTATGTCTGTATATATGTGTGTGTAACTTTAAAGTAATTTTAACTTTAAAAAAAAGCACACACTGTAATAATACCAAGCTGTTTGCTGACTCTGATGTAAGAGTACCGTAAAAATTCTAATATCAGAGGCTGAAATGAAACTACCTGTCTACTGTACAGATCTTATATGACAGTATGGACAGAATTAGACTCGTATTATAGCTCTGTCTGTGAAGCACATCTTGAAAACATTACTCTGTAAAGAGTCAAAAGTTTACTTCTGGCCATCCTTGGCTTTTTTAGTGCTTAAAATTCTGACAGTATATTTGTGAGTCTTCTTCTGTGTTGCTTTCTTTCTTTCTCTCTTTTGATTCGACATCAGGAAAGAAAAAGAGAGAAAACAAGAGACATAGATGATAATCCATCGTTTGAAAAGTAGGAAAATTAAGAGAAAGGTTCCAATCAGAAAGCCTCATTCATAGACGGTGTATACGCAGATGGTGGGCAATATTTTGAGCTGTCCTATATCTGAGTCACAAGGAGCTTTTGATGGTCCTGCAAGGGGACGATGATACCCAGAGCCACAGAGTCCCTGCCAACACAAATCCTGCTTCCCTCCACCCCCCACAATCCTTTGCTTCTGAGAAGAGGAGGGGGTGGAAGTAGATGAGTGGGTTGATGAGAGGCTGAACAGGCCGAAGGAGGGACACACAGGCGCCATGGCGATCCCTAAGACAACTTATCTCGTCTCTCACAATGATAGCGCCTGTCAAAATAACTGCCAAGATACACAACCAGGCAGGAACTGGTTAACTCGCAGGCCGTCCAATCACGAGGGCCTTCTCGCTGGGGTCCCACCTTAGAGGGCTCTCTGGGACCACAAGCAGACGTTATCTCTGTCTCATTGCTCACTATAACTCAGACAGGTTGGGTTTAACTTGGCAAAAGCTTTATTGTGGGAATGGCAGGAAACAAAGCCATTAAGTTTAAAACCAAATGTAATTTGAATCAAATACCAATATGTCTGAGAAATTAACATAGGTTGAAGACACCTTGAACATTGATTGCGACTTTGATGTAAAATGAAGACAAATTCAACCTTAGGGAAGACATTGTTTTTGTCTGTAAGAATTTTTATTACATGATACTATATAGCTGCCATTTTCCTACTTTTGAAGACTTGTGCCATTTATTGTGAAGTGTCGCCACCTAGTGGCACAGTTTCTAGTGGGTGGCAAAATAAAATGTACATCTCGTGCAATTAGAGGCATTAGAGACGTCTGTGAAAGTATTTTGCTCTAACAAGAGAATTATCCCCTTTCCATATATATTATAAAGAAAGATTATTTGTGTCACCAATACACGAAATAAATTAAACTGGAAAATGAAAAGTATCAGTTCCCTGACCGGGAATCGAACCCGGGCCGCGGCGGTGAGAGCGCCGAATCCTAACCACTAGACCACCAGGGAGAGATGAGAACGGGTGACAGTCGGTACGTTTTGTCGTCAATACCATATCATGTTGTTTTGCTAAGGTAAAGCTACGATAATATACGGACTGACAACCTAGTCTCCGGCCTAGTTAAACATTGCTAACACAACTTACCAAGAACCAATTGGAGGTGAGCTTGTCTGTGCTATATGTATACATATATATTGCTTTTTATTTTTTCCCCTCGTTGTATATTGTTTTCTTTTCTTTACTTTTGCACCTTTGTGGCCCGGCTACCCAATTTCGCTGTGCAAGAAACCGCACAATGACAATAAAAAGCTCTAAGTCTCTCTAAGCTTTACCGCGCACGCGACACAAGAGGGCGATGTAAGTGGTAGGAGGCGTTTCCATGTTGGAGGATGCATACAAGGTATGTGGGAAATTTTAGGTACCTGTTTTTATGTCAAATATAAGCGTTTCGAGGCGTCGTTGCAAATCCGTGCTCGGCGTGAGAGGTTTATCTGGATGCATGAACCAGGTATGCGCTATTTTAAGAAAGCGAATTTGCTTAATGAACGACAAATATATTCTTACGCTCACCACCAGGTTACTATTGTCTTGTAAACAAAGTGGCTAACTAGCATCGTTAGCATCAGCTGTCTTGTCAGCTGGAGCACGTCTTTCACTTCTCCCGCGTTTGTTTGTTTGGTTTAAGCACATTAGGTATATCTGTTGTCGTTGTTGCACTGTAAAAAGAGGCCGAAAGCTGCCGAGCGGAACCATTTATTGAGGATTTCAAATCATGCAGGCTGCTAAAAACTGAGAATGTGGCTAAATGGGATCGTAACGTTGCTTCGGATTGAGCTTTCCCTCTGTGGTTAGCCTCTCACCTGTTATGTAACGCCTTTAGGCTACACGTGGATGAACTGCAATACGTAAACCCGCTAAACTGCTACATACTACAAATATTAGTTTCGCTTTTATTTAACTCCACGGCGTTGAAGCTAGCCGGTAACTTGATACAGCCATAATGCTTTGACTCTTTATATCAGCTGCTAAGAATAGACTTAATATTACGTAGTAAAACAAACGTTTACAGTGTTTCCGTTAACTAGACGCAGGTGTGATTGTGTTTTGTAGCCGAGCGCTCCATTTTCCACCCTCTTCGGGTTATTGTCAGCTGACTGAGCTGACATGCCTATTATGGGATGCTTTCATCGCCATCCACTTAAGCTGATGGGGCTTCGCGATCAGTTATTGGGCTCTTGCAGTACACTGAGCGTTGCTGAATGAGGAGATTAATCCGGTTTCTTCTTCACTCTGCAGGACAAGAAAGACGTGTGAGAGGTGATCTTCCCAGCCTTGTGTCTCCTTGCTTGGATACACACACTGCGTACGGATGTAAGAAGGTGGATGTTTGTATGGATGCACGTAAATACATGCAAATTTAGGACCCTGGCCTGATGGAAAAGAGAGACAGGAAGCCTGGATATTTTGCCAGGTAAGGGACTCTAGTTTTTATGCAGCTGTCATCTTAAGATTTGCATTTATTTTTTACCTCCTAAAATCGGCCTCTCATTTGTCTTTAATCACCATGTTTGGTGCTTAATGAGTCGATGTACTTATGTAATGTTGATGTAATGTTTTTTGCTGATCAATAATGATTTACCCATAGCTGATCACTACTAAGAAGCACACCCATCCCTTTGTGTTTAAAGGTTCAGGGAACAGAAGCTATGAAAATCTTTGCACGAGAATGATAGTTTGAAGGTGTTGGAAACTTTCAAATCTGTGAAAAATCTTAAGGAGAAAATAGTTTCTTTATCCTCTCTTTGTGCATTTAATGTAACTTAACTAATATCTTTATTTTTCCTTTTTTTTTTTTCCATCGTCGAGGTTGTCTTTTGGGAGGCATGTGATAGTGAGATGTCCCTTCACACACTGAATAAACTAGTGCCATGGTCCACTCTGTGGCCTGGGTTTAAAGCTGTGGCTTAGCATGGTTGATTGATTGTAGACACCTGTGCCCTTGCTGGAGTAATTAACCTTGCTCAGCTGGTATGTACTGTTTTGTGAAGAAGGCACAAGCTGGTGCTCTTGGAAATTTTTAATGGTTCAGTTGAGTCATAGCAATCCAATAAAGATAATGTAACTCTTAGGCTGATTTCCAGCTGCACGTTTTTTATTCTAAGATTCTCCCATGGTAGCTCTGTATGATTCATATGTCAATATAACCCTTATTTATCTCATACTGGGCTTTGGTGCAGTTACTACTTTCTTTGAGACCACCCTCCTTTAAAGCCAGCTTTTGCATCATTGGTTGTTCCACGGAAATGGAAGGTTTGAAAAGCAGCTGCTCATAGCCAGAAATGCACCCCAGAGGTGATCATGTTAGGGTATTGTATGTGTTCCTTGATATTGCAGAGTACCTGAGTCAAACAATATTTTTAAAAAATAAATGTTTTTTTGCTATGAGGCACTCCTACAGCCCAGCCGTCTCTCTAACATGATGCCATCTATCACTACAAATCGCTGTGCTCCTCTATTTAAATGCAAACACAGCAATTAAAGGCATTTTAATTATATTGTGGATTTAGCTATACAAGCTATCATGTGATGCTTTTTTTTTTTTGTGAGGATAAACTAGTAGTTCTCAAACTTTTTAAGGATATAAGTTGATCTGAAGCAGCTACTGATTATTTCTTTTAGAATCGATTGTGCTGTGTAAATCCAAATTTATTTATTTATTATTTAATATAAAGGGCAGTCGTGCATCACATGTGGGCCCGTGGCCTGCTGATATGGTGTCAACTTTAGAAACAGATTTTTGACACCGTGTGAAACATGATATGAGGAAATGTGTGGAAAGAGGCTTACTGCAATTGCAGTGTATAAAGTGACAAGAAATCTGCAGGTTGTCAACACCTGCTTTCGCTGACGTCGGAACAGATGAGGTGTGTCATCGAACTGCATGGCCGATTTAAGATGGGTAAACATTATTCTGGGAGTGTACTGGTGTGCACTGAGGCTCACTTGCTGCTGGAAAACCCACGCTGCACAATATTGCTCTTATTCTGCCTTGTCTAACCTGTTTTACAAAACAGTCTTATCATAGTGTAGAAAACATAAACCTTGTTTTTTCTTTTCTTTTTAAAAAACTCTTACAAAGATGTAAACTAATGCATATGGAAGGTGAAACAATGAAATGCTTCTGTCATTCGATATACAGTAAAATATAAAAACTTTTTAATCTTGTGTATATGAGGTCATGCTTTATAGCTTAGTGAGCTTAATTCCTTCTTATGGCTCACGTTACTCACTGAGACTACACAGACAGTCTAGTGCGATCCAGCCATTTGTCATGTGTGTATTTCTTTTTTCTTTTTTTTTCTCCCATATGATTAGGTTATATTGGAAATATTACATTATGGAGAAAAATGAATGTCATCACAATCCAGGCAGCCTCTAATTATTAGGTAGACAGCATATTAGATGTTAATGGGGGGTGCAGGCTTCAAACTGCTCCTGCAGAGACACTGTGCAGCAGCCCTGGTGCCTGTTTGTATGGAAAGTAGAACAAAAATAAGCGTTATCATCTAACACAGCCACTCCTGTAATGCATATCTCTTCGGCTGCTTTGTGCCGCCTCGCTTCCTGACAAATAGAGCAAAGGTCAATGTGAGGTGCACAGGGACAGTATTAACCAGCCACGGTACAAATGTCAGATTGGAAACGAAGATCAGTAAATTAAAATGCTGGTGGAATGGAACGTAAATCCAGGCCTGCCTTCATAATGTGGCGCTTCAGTTTTGTTTCCAAGCAATCCAAAATAAATTGAATTGAGGCAATATGAGGATATGAAGGTGGGATAACTTTAATATCTGCAAAGATTCCATCAAAGTTATTATTAGGCTTGTTAAATATCACAAGGTCTGGTATAGATATATGAAAGAATATGACACATCTGTGCATAACTAGTCATACCAAGAGGCTCATATCAGCTTATGTTACTAAAGTAACTGTTACTTTATTCTTTATACTTTTTTCTTACCAGTCATTGCTTTTTGAGAAAATCCACACACTGATGACCATATTTTCCTTTACACTATAAACTGCTATGTTGCTTTTTTCTTTTTCTTTTTTTTAAAAAGGTGGTGTATTTGCAGCAGTAGTAGTTTTTCCTCATGCATCTTTGTTTCAGATTGTCTCACTTGAAGCATTTTAATTTGCATTAACCTGTTCAAAAGGTGTTATGAAGTTTGATCAATAGAAGGAGGCCTTCTGCTGTCTGGAAGGTTTCCTTGCTGCTCTAGATACAAAACAAAATAATTCCTGAATGGCCTTAAAAAATAAAAAGTAGAGCAGAGCTCAAGGTTTTCAACAAGCTAATATATAGAGGGGCTGTGTCCACACTGGGCCAGATCCATAGACTGAAGCCGTATTTGCCGCATGTTTGAGGGATATGGAAATTAATATTATTAGTAATTGTGTGTCTGTGTTATGCGAGGGTTTTTGTTTGTTTGTTTTTTTTGTCGTCGTTGTTGTTGTCGCTTATGCCCTCTTTCATGTGTTTGAGTGAGCCGGATTGGAGTCTTTGCTGTGCCAATTCTGGCCCTCGGGCCTTATGTTTGACATTGCTGCTTTAAATCATTTGTTTGCATTTGTTTGAATGTTCATTGTTTTCATTGCCTATTCTATACAACAAACCATAATGTGTCCATTCTCATTGATAACTTTAAAACATCCTGGGGTCTGTTTTGTGTTTAATTTTCTTTTTATTATGGTAGGAAGCAGTCACTGTTTAGAAACTCAAGAGGGAGATAAGAAGGGTTAAAGAGTAGATGAAGATGATGTAAAGATGAAGGCTGTGATGGCGAGCACTGAGAAATGCCCCTGAGTGAAACAGATGGCGTGCTGTTGAGAAATGCATCAGCAGATTTTTGAGTCCGCGAGCAGATGTGCGCCTGAGCTCTGTCTGGCTGCTGACTTATCGACCCAATCTTTCCTTTCCATTAAAGCACTTGAACACTTAAGTCGAGCCTTTTGCTTTTTCTCGTTTGCCCAGATTGTGCAGAGCAGCCTAACCACTCTCCCTCAATGCCTGTGACGAATCAGTTTGGTGCTGTCTTTTCTTAAAGTACTTAAGCTCTCAGCACGCCTCTGAGAGCCAGCATAATCCTTAAGTGTACAGCTAACCTGTGATTTCACTGCACTGCAGTGGCCCCCTTTAATGAACCCCAACACAATGTGGAGGCGGTGTACATGATTCCCTTACCTATCAATGATTAAAGAGGGAGAAAAGGCAGTGTCACAAAACAGCTGAAGCAGCAAAGTAAATGGAGAGAAAAGTTGCTGCTCAATATTAAAAACTTATTGCAGCACCCCTGACAGAAGGAATTAACAGTTAAAGTCTACTGCATTGTCGATGCTAGAAAAGAAGTGTGGGCTCTCTGGTCATTACACATTATTCTGGAGCTATTCTTCTAGATTATCCAGTAAACCTGATATCTGAAACAGAAGTTCTGAAGGGTTTAATTTATTATTTCCTCTGCAAGCTAGCAGAATACTTTAAGTTATGGACATGGTTTTAACTGTAGGATTTAAATTCACCATGTTTCTACTTGATCTACCCCCCCCGGGTATCTCATCAGGCTGAAGAGGCGGAAACAGCTCAGGGGGAGCCAATCAGAGAAGACTGTGAATGAACAGAATCCGGAAATCATCTCCTGCCCCGACATTCCAAACGACGGTGACGCCAACAAACAGGCAGAGCGACAGAGAGCGACAGGAAAGCCAGGTAAGATGGTGACAATAAACATTTCAAAGTTGCTTCTCTGAATGTTGGAATACACCCTAAATCTAAGTGGCTGCTTTTCCTGTTGAAAATGGTGGATGGTCATGTCAAACAAGGCAAACATTTAAAATGAGAAGGTCATTGTATACGCAAGTAATCCATGTAACGCAAAAGCTCTAAAGAGGCATCCTTTATATCGGCATCTTGTGAACACAGAAGCCCCACCCACCTGCTGGTCAAACACTCTGTTTGAGAGAAGCAGCCAATCAGATGAAAGTTGGCTTAAAGGGAGATCTTATACTGTGGCCGTTTCTCAATTCTCAAGTACGCGAGTACGTACTCGCGTTCTCGGTGAGTACGTACCCTCCGAGAACGCGAGCACGGACTCGCGATTTGTACAATTGGAACACCTGCGTACGTGATGATGTCACAGGTCCGGAGTTTTTACTGCCGTCCCCTCTTAATTTAACTGTGAGTAACATGTTATGAACCTTAACTTTAATCACAGCCAAACCAGTTTACTCAGGAACAAATAAAACACTGAAATAAACCAAACATTAACATTTAGAAGTGATCTAAGTGACTTATATATCATTTTTAACCTCAGTAGTGAAATCTCTATTAATAAAAATAGTGTACATGTACATACGTGTACATACCTTAATAAAAACAAGCAGGTGAGATGTTAGAACGCTTTTATTTCTATTTTAGTGGACACTCAATACTATAGACAGCTGCTGGGGTTTCTTTAACCTGAGTAGTGAGAAGACCGCGAGCGGGGGGGGGTGGGGGGGTTGAAAACGATGTGCCGGGAGTCCGCTGTTGAGTTTTGGACGAAATGCATTCTGGGATATTTAGCTGTACCAAGTCCACACCGATGCATGCTCGATAAAACGGGCGGAGCGAGAACACATCCGGGACTTTTTCGCGTTCTCGGCTTGATGCGTACTTCGAATTAGAACAGTACTTGGTATCCGACTGATGACGTATCACGAGTACACGAGAACGCAAGTACGCACAAGTACGCATATTGAGAAACACCCAGTGTATTGGTGCTGAGGAGTCCAAGAATACAAATATGGAGTTGGAACATAGCATTTTAGTTACCCTCTGATAACATAAAGACTGAATAATTTAACATAAAACTGTGCAGGCCGCGTGCACATCTCTGCTTGAGATAGTTCTGTTGGGAGAATAAGATTGCTGATCTTAAGCCCTTTACGCACTGAACACATACAATCTGTGTGAATATTTCATGCGTTTAAAAATATTTTTCGGACTCGCTTGCAGCTGTTCATGCAGGCCACATCATTTTGCAGGGTTTTTTTTAGTTTAGTTTTTTTTTTTTTTTAACCAAGTACAGATTATACCAAACAGATCTGACCAGACAGATGCATTTGGCGGCAAGTGCACTTGTGGCTCAAAACGCACACAGAGACTGATTAAACAGTGATATGGAAATGATAAAATAATACTGTATTACCTCAGGCACACAGTTAGACACTGCTCCAGGTCAGTCGGCTCTCTGAAATGATTTCTCTGCCTCCTCAGATGTGTTCCCAACTCTGCCAGCAATGGCTCAAACTGCCCCACTGACATCCTGAAATATGTACGAAAGCAGCCGTGACACTGCTTTACCTCAGATTTTGATAAACCTAAAAAACTTCCTTTTCTTTAGAGACATCAGGATCAGCTCATCATGGCTTAATGTCAACTCGATTGATTTTATTTATATTTTTTCTACAGTGCAAACGCAACATGTATGTACATCACACGACAAGTGCAAATCTGAAAAATTCGTAATTTTGTGTGTGTGTTTTTTTGGGGGGGGGGTTTTTGGGGTTTTTTTGCAATGCACTCGGTATATAATGGCCTTTAACCTTCTCAGTAATGTTTATCATCTAATGCCCTTCATCAGAATCGGTGTCAATTTATTTATAAGCGCATTTTAAAAATAACACAGGTTGACCGAAGTGCTGTACAAACAGGAAAAAAGGGAAAAAAAAACATGTGTGACATGTAAATCAGATTTATGGGAGTCTGTAAAACAAATGGTAGCCCTTTGGCTGACAGAAGGCTTTGGGGCACAGCTGTGATCTTTTAGAAGGTAAAGAATTGAAAATGCAAATAAAACTAACCTTGCGTGTCAGCTTTATGGTTGAATAACAAAATCTTATATGGAGGAAGTTTAAAGTTTCCCTTGGTTTTACTAATCATAATTTGAATTGCATTTTTCCAGCAGCTTTCAGAACTTCTTATTTTTAAAAAAAGATTTATTTATTTTTAACTAGAGTTGTTTTACACTTGCAATATACTCTGTTATTTGAAATGATTAGTCTCTGTGAGAATCCTCTGTGGTAAAAAAAACCTCAGCAGTTTTAAACGGGAAGTTGCATAACCTTTATCCTGTTCTAGTGAACCGTTAAAGATGATATTCAGTACTCTGTATTCACAATATCATTTAGTACTAAGATTAGTCAGATTAGTCATTACTAATAAACAATATTGTGCCACCCATCATTTCTTTATATTTTGCTGGGGAAATATGTGCAATGTATTGAAACCTTCTTTAATAATCTTGAGGTCCAGGCTCTCAGGAGGCCAGTCCATGACTGACGGTGATCCATTGTATGATTTTTATCTTCAGGTATGCTTTTACTGCAATAAAAGTGTGTTTGGGATCAATGCTGACAAAGATTTTAAACCCAAAATTTTAAATTTATAAGTCGTCCTGTAAGACCTGTCACTGATTTTCGGTCCGGTACAAAAATGACCCTTGCACTGAGGCTCTGATGAGGCTTCAGTGAACAGTAGATGTATCAACTGTAGATTCAAGTAAGGAAATGGAACCACATTGTTTTTGCAACAGGCTGTTAGAAACAGAGTGCCTAAAGATACAATTTAAAACGGGTTCTTCAAGTTGTCTGCTATGTGTTGGCACAACAATGGTTCATTCCTTGAGTTAGGTGTCTTTTTATGCTTGAATAATCCAAAGATCATGGCTAAGTTTAAAAGACTTTTAAAAAATCATCTCAAAATGGTCAAGTACAAGAACTGAAGTGAAAAAGAACAGAAAAAGCAAGAAGTATCTGAAGAAAAAGTGAAAGACCTTAAGAAAACCTGAAAAACTATGGCTCAAGCCCACTGAAAAGATTATTAGGAAGTCTGGCTGTTTGGAAGAAATATTGAAAGAGGGGTGATTTAAGGCTTTTTCCCCCCCTAACTTTAATGGGTATCAAAACTTTTTTGCATGTTTGAGGTAAGCTTCATATTAAATTATTATTGAGTCATTAAAATGACTCAGTTGAACTGTCATTGGCATATTTTAAAAGCCACACCAATCAAAAAGTTGTGGTTGTTAATATTATTTTAACCAAATGAAACAATATTTAATAGGTGTGTACACTACAGGTTTTATCACAAGACATCCTGTTGGCCAACATTGTCTTGTGTAGAAACCCATTATGACCTGCAAAACAAAAAGTGACCATTGCAACCATTATGGGCAGTGCGTGTCATGCTAGCATGTTTTGCTGGGTGTCTTTGGCTGTGAAAGAGCAGTGATAACTCCTGTCACAAGTTCAGTGGGTCAGCCAGCTGTAAAAAGCCATTTTTATTATAATACATAGTGCAAATGTGGTATTCTTTAGTGTAAGGGGCAAGAAATACACACAAACAAGCTGTTATGTCCCACTGACTAAAAGTCCTGCACAGTATAATATCAGTCACAGCCTGGCGCAGGCTCGTTGAATAAAGTGACAGCGGCCTTTTCTTTGATGCTCTGTACAGTAAAAAGAAGCAGACGCAGCTGGAGTCTGGCCGGCTAATGCTTACTCATGCCCTCTGTATCCATGGCGGGGGTGGCAGTATAATGAGGCAGTCAGGGAGTGGAGCACTAATAGCCTGTGCTTTCCCGGCAGGAAGAAACTGCTGACTGTGGACCTTCTCTGCTACAAGGGTCAGATTATGTGTGTGTGTATACAATAACCACTTCAGTGTTTGTAGTGTTTTGAGGCTAGATAATGATAGGGGATGAGCAGCTGGTACTGAATCACAGTCAGACAACTAAAGGCTTTTTAGAAGGTCCTTTCTGCCCCCCCCTTTTCTTTTTTCCTTTTTTTTTTTTTTTTTTTTAACTCCAACCCCTGAAACATTGCTGCTTTCTTTATTAACACAATTAACCCATTTATAAGAGCTATATAACCCATTTATATAGCTCTTATAAGAGTTTTTTTCCTAATCATACTGATATTTTACAGTCGTCCTTAGTCTACAGTCCTCTTTCTGTTCTGTTCTGTCAGATGATGGCTGTAAAGTTACCAACAAGGCAAAGATGGAAAAGACAAGGCCGCCGGGGACAGTGGAGTTCATTGTGAGTAACATCTTTTTTTTTTCTTTTAAATAAGATGCTGTAGACTTGCAAGGGAAGAGAGAGAAAATTTCCATTGTGTAGTATTTTGAGCTGTTCGCGTTTAAAATGTCTCGCGACACATTTTACAGAGAAGATGATTTGTGTTACAGGTGGGACGTGATGATTCCCTCAACAGCATCGCACTCAAGTTCAACATCACCCCAAATAAACTGGTCCAGCTGAACAAGCTGTTTTCTCGCAGTGTCTACCCTGGGCAGGTGAGAAAGCTGTGACACTAAGCATCAATTGGATAGTGTGTTAGAGCGGGATTTCCACTAATGGAAATGAAAATTATCGCTGAAGGTTAAAAGCAGATATACAAGTATAGCCCATTTATTATGCCATGCTGCTTTTTTCCCTCTTCATTACTGATCATCTAATTATTGGTTATCCATTATTATTACAGAAACTGTTTGTCCCTGATGTGACTCAGTCAGAAACTGAACTCAAATCTCCGAGTTCCTCTGATCCCATCGCTAACATCGTGTCAGAGAAGTCATCACAAGTAAGTCAAACGACATTCATTATATTACTTGGAGTACTGTGTTCATACACAGGACTTCAGCATGAACCAAAAAAGCTAATTTAGCCTTATCATTTGACATACCATACACCCCGAGATAATTATTCCAAATTACAGAACCTTTACCCATATTGTAGCCATTTAAGGACATAAAGGTTGTTAAAGGGTATTTGAAGGTTTTGGTAGCATGTGCTTAAAATGCATTGTAAGATGTGTATTTATAACTACATTTGCTTAAATTAGTTATATTTGAGGTAATTCTTGAATTACAGGCCTGTGCATAAGTCTTGAGCTGCCCCACTTTCTTTTTTTCTTTATATTTTGCTTCCAAGAAGTCAGTGTAACCCTGGTTACCCTTAATTAATAAGCGTAAAGTCAATATCACTGGGAACAGCAGTAGTGCAAGGTTTAAAGATCAGCAATGAAAAGCAACACCACAGTAAACTTTGCACAAGAATGCGTATTTTCATTTGCAATACATCTGTCATACAGCAATTTGTAATACAGACTTTCTTAATAAGAAAGTTCAGACACTTATACCTGACCATTCAGATGAATGTTTTTGTTTTGTTTTTTTTAAGCCTCTTAACTCTGTGACCTGTACATCATTCAAGCATAAAAAGGCACCTAGCTCAAGCGATTAACCAGTGTTGTCTACACACAAGAGAGCTTAGCAAAGTTATATCTTTAGGCACTTTGTTACTAGCAGTCTAGTGCAAAAACATGTAATTTGTTCCGATTTCTTTGGTTGAATCAGTTTTAAAGGTATAAAGATAGTAACTTTGTACCAACAATGTGACTCCCAAAGAGCTGTTAGCAGAAAGCTTATCATATCTCAGCATGGTGTGCAGCGTGAAATTTGAGGAAAATGGACAAGTGGAGGACAAAAAGTGAGAGGCCTAAAACACTATCAACAGCAGGTGAACAAGTTGCAAAGTGCTTTGAAGTCATGCAAAATGAAGGCTTGGTCTGAATAGACTCCATGTGTGAGTGGCCGGAGTGATGGGGGTTACTCAGACCATGGCTCTGTTGGGTTGTGGGGGGTCGGTATCTGAATGGCCCAGGGGAAGGGGCTGTTTGTGAGTCTGGAGGTGTGAGACTTGAATGACCTGAGGCATCAACCGGAGGGCAGCGTGTTAAACAAGTCGTGGGCAGGACACAATGGGTCACCTGTTATGGCCTTGGTTTTCCTGAGATGAGAAGATCTGGCAATGGCTTCCAGGGTGACAGAGGGAAGTCAATAATTTTGGGGGGGCAGTGTTATTTACCCTCTGCAAAGCCTTCCTGTTCTCAATTGTGGCCCCTGCGTACCGAACACCCATGCTCTCTGAGGAGTGATAGAAGGCCAGCAGCAGCTTCTGGTCAAGGTTATGTTTCCTCAGGACACGGAAGTCCAGTCTTTACCAAGACGTTGGTGTTGTGGATCCAGGTGAGGTTGATGGAGATGTGAGTGCTCAGAAAACCTTGAGAAACCTGAAGGCGAAGACAGATCCCACCTATTGTCCATTTATAATTAGAGGGGAGTGGACCTGTCTGTTCCTCCAGAAGTCCATTATGAATTCTTTTGTCTTAAGGACGCTCAGCTTCACATTATTTTCTGAGCACCAGCGGGACAAGTTCTCTACATCCGTCCTGTACACCGTCTCATCTCTGTTAGGGATCGGCCCAGCGTCATCGGCATACTTGACAATGAGGTTGGTTGGGTGGATTGGTGTGCAGTCATATGTGTACTGGACGTAAAGTAGGAGGCTGAGAACACAGCACTGCAGGGATCCGGTGCTGAGTAACATTTGGGGGTCTGGTCACCTAGTCAGACTGATTGAGGCGGGTTGGTGAAAAAAGGTGGTCACACCAAATATTGACTCATTAGAATTGTACAAACTGTGTTCTTGCCTTATGTACAGTATATCCATATGTTTGCACATGTCAATAACTTTTTCTGCACCTATTAATCATTTTCCTTGTAAAATATAACGAAATGAGAGGTGGTTCAAGACTTGTGCACAGTAATGTCTTCATTATTATTTTGTGGTCTGTTTAAACGTCAGGTAGAATGCTTGAGAACTTGCTTTCATCAGCAGGAGTGAATCTAGTCTTTATTTTTACATGTTGATGGGTTTTGTTTTGTTTTTTTTCTCAGATTTTGTTCCAAATGTTCTGCACAGTGACTTCCACCTTATTCCGAAAGCTGCTGTTTAACTATTGTCAAACAAATGTTTGACATTGACAGAAGCTGTACTAAATAAAAGCACAACATTAATCTCTCTGATCTGTGCCTTTCAACATCTTTCAGTATGGCGTTCCAAACTGTAGGTCAGCAACGGCCCTTCGCCGTGAGCTCTCCCCAAACTCTGAGGACGAGAGTCCGTTAACGGTCAAATTCATAAAAATGAGCTGCAAGTACTTCACTGATGGCATGGTAAGAAGGAAAATTCATACTGGATTAACAAGCAGAAATGTCCAAACTGGTGAATTATTGCATCTCATGTATGAAGTTGGACTTTTTTTTTTAATTTTTTTTATAATTCCACACTGGAGGAAATTTCCTTGTTACAGTAGCACAAGGGACAGTAAGACAAGAATTAAAGATGTAATAGAAAACAATGGTGTACAAAAAAAAGACGAAATACTACACTATATACAGATGGTTAATATATAAAGTAAAATACAAATGAAAACATCAATATTTAGTTTTGTCTTTGATCAAATTGTCACCATCTTTGTGCATTTTGATTTTCCAGGGTGTTGTTGGAGGCGTGTTAATTGTGACGCCCAACAACATCATGTTTGATCCGCACAAATCGGACCCCCTGGTGATTGAGCACGGCTGTGAGGAATATGGCCTCATCTGCCCGATGGGGGAGGTCGTCTCTGTAGCGCTGTACGATGACGTGTCGCGCATGAAGCTCAAGGACGCTCTGCCATCGTAAGACCTCTCTCCGTGTCACTTGCCACATTTCCTCCTTCGCTAACAGTTCCTCTCAACTCAATTCTTATTCCTCCTTTTTTGTTCCTCCTTCCTGTTTCTGTTTTATGAATAAACTGCAAACTAAGATATTACGAGCCCTTTAAGCTTTCCAACGTGCTTCCTAACATGCTCCTGAGGTTGTCATCTTAGCTTTGTTTCACTCTTTCCTCCATAGTTGTTAATCAAAACTCTCTCCAATGCAAGATCAGACTTTTTACTTTCCCATTTTCACCTTTTTTGTTTGTTTTTAAGTTCTTGTGGTTTTTCTTTGTTTTTGTTCTATTTAAGCTTTAAGTTGCTGTTTCACATCACATTTACTACTTTTAAGTTGTATACCACATTAATTTCTGTTGGGCATTTTTCTTTTGTTTTCCTTTTTTTTTTCCTTTCCCCACAATTCTGTTTGTTTTTTTTTTCCCCTCATCTTCGATTGCGGTATGTGTGGTGCCACACCGTGAACTCACAGAGACCTACCCCAGGATCTGTGTCCTGTGTACAGGCCCGGAGAGTGGGAGCAGCTGCCATCAGAGCAGGAACTAAACCCCTTCAGTCGCTATGAAGCTCTGGATCCCAAACGACCAATAGTTCTGGATGACATTGAATCAACCCTTTCTGAAACTGGTAGGATGTGAAGTTTGTGTTTGTGGTCCACTTGTGGTTGCTTTTTTGTCTGCTTTTATGATTAACACAAGCTACTTTTCATTAGCTAACCCTTTAATGAAAGGCAGCTTGCAAATCTTAAAATCCAAACCTGAGACCATTAATCAATTAATTTTCAACGATGCTCAGTTGACACTAAAAGGCTCAAAGTGTGGAAAAAAAAAAAAAAAAAAATTCCCCACACCACCAGCACCATCCTGAACTGTTGACACAAGGCAGGATGGATTCACGGTATCATATTGATTACACCAAATTCCGACCCTGCCATGCAAAAGAAATTGAGATTGGAAAAATGTTGCCTGGTCTGATCAATCTCCAGTCTTTTGGTGAGCTTGTTTTTCTCTTTTTAGCTGAAAGGAGTAGCACCAGGTGTGGTCTTCTGCTGCTGTAGCTCAGTGGTTTAAGTTTCAGTGTGATGTTTGTCACACTGGTTTTAGTGCGCGGTTATTTGAGCTACTGTTGCTTTCCCATCACTTCAAAGATGTGTGGCCATTCTCCTCAAGACATTTTCATTTTCACCCAGAGAACCGCTGCTCACTGGGGGATCCCAGAAGATCAGCAGTTTCTAAAAAACTCAGACCAGCCTGTCAGACACCAACAACCACATGTGTCACTTGAATCACCTTTATTCCCCATTCTGGTACTCCGTTTAAGCTTCAGGAGGTCATCTTGTCCCTGTCTATGCCTACGTGAACTGAGCCTCTACCATGTGATTGTTTTTTTTTTTTTAGATATATTTTCTAATCATCAAATTAAGGATGTTATTACCCGTACTGCTTTACTAATGTTGAAGTATAAGAAGGGGGGTTGTACTTGGGGCATTTGACACTGATTTCTAACATTTCTGACATATGCTAAATTTAATCAAAACCTGTTTTGATACCAGTGAGTACAGTGGGCGAGCAGACGGAGAAGTCTCCATCAGATGAAGGCTTTACCGAGCTGGAGCCGACTGTCAACGGGAGCACGGACGAGGCAGAGGGGACATCTTGGAGAACACTCAACAGAGACCAACATGAACTCCTAGGACAGAGTCCAGGCCAGGGAGACCATAAGAACCAAACTCAAGGGAAGCTGGATGATGAGGAAGACGAAGGTGTTGCTCAGAACACCTCCATCGAGGATGGAGAGTCGATGCGGTCCTCCTTAGAGGCTGAAAAACAGGGTGACTTGCATAATAAACCTACAAACCAGATGGTAACTGAAACCAAAGATGCAAAATGTGAAGGAACTGAAATGCTGCTAAACGGCGTTGATGATAAAATAACAAGTGCACCAGTGGACCAAAGCAGGAGGCAAAGTCTGAAGCAGGCTTCAGAGGTTGATGAGAGGTCTGGCCCAGACAGACCAGCAGAGGAGGACGAACTCAGTGAGGAGGAGAGGCAGAAGAAAACCTACGAGTTAGAGATGAAGTCCTGGCTACTGAAGAGAATGCAGGCTCCAATAGAAGGTACAAGATTTCAGATTTGATAGGGCTTAAAATAAAATTTCAGCATGAATTAGCTAAACTCTTTATTTTCTCCATACCTTGCAGACATGCTTTTCTCATCAGAGGAGAAGAGCAAAAACCCACCAATGTTCCTCTGCTTCAAAGTTGGGAAGCCAATGCGGAAGTCCTTTGCCACCTGCATGACCTCTAGCCCCGCCCACTCACTCGGGGGCCGGGAAAAGCAGCCAGAATATTGGTTTGCTGTGCCACAGGAAAGGTATATTTAAATGTTTTATATAATCCTGGTGCTAGTTAAATGCTACAAAAATAACTGTAATGTAAGCTGTGTGGAAGGGGCATTGGTTTACTAATGGTATATTTGTGGCTACACTAGTCGGCAGTCTCCTGATTTTGTGTGTCTGTGTGTGTGTGTGTGTGCGTCTGTGGTAGGGTGGACGATCTGTATGCCTTTTTCGTTCAGTGGTCCCCAGATGTGTACGGGAAGGAGGCTCGAGAGCAGGGCTTCGTTGTGGTGGAGAAGGATGAGCTGGACATGATTGATAATTTCTTCAGTGACCCTGCATCTTGCAGCTGGGAGGTAAGCTCAGGCCTCCAGCTCACCTCACCTCACCTATTTTCTTTTTCAAGCTGGTGTGTGTTTGCCTATTTTCAGCATTTTAAAAGCACCTTTGTCTTGCAACGATTTCCGTTCCATTTGTGTACTTGTGCGCTAGATCATCACCCTTGATGAGGCTAAACGTAGGCAGAGTTTTGGCAGCATCGATGGAGACTTCTCTATGGATGCACTGCCCATGCTCATTGATACAAGTGATCTGCTGCAAGACACACACATTGAGAAGGTAATCTTCAAATATTCTGACATGCGGCTGCTTTCTGAACACTTTAACATCTCACTTGGTGAAAGGAACTCAAGGAAATTCAGTTTTCAGGGCTAACAGTGTGTATGTTTCCCCAGCTGGCCTGTCGTTTGCCTCCCCGTGTGCAGGGCTATCCATGGAGACTGGCCTACAGCACAGAGAAACATGGGACCAGTCTGAAGACTCTGTACAGGAACCTTGCAGATGTTGACAGTCCTGTGCTGCTGGTCATCAAAGACATGGATAACCAGGTAGACATAGTCATCATGGATGTGAACTGTTTAAATAACTGTGAGCTTTAGGAATGTGACATCAGCATTAGGTAAACAGAATATGAGACATCAGGAGGTGAATGATTTGACTTCTAAGCACAGTGTTGTTGGCTTGTGTTTTATTGCCTGTATAGATTTGGCTTTTAATGCATGCTAAAAAAAAAAAACTTAAATTCAAATGCAGTTTGAATTGGTGTATTGTAGCCACAATTAAAGAGCTGGATAAGCAAATACAAAAAGTGTTACCCATGTAGTTGCAACACTGCCGCTCAGGCTGTTTGTGAAAGACGGACATGGCCACCTTCCCATGAAGTCCTTTCATGTCTGTTAAGCCTCAAGCTGACAATGACAGTCACATCATCTTAGTGTTTTAAAACCAAACCAGGGCACACTGCATGCTCATATGGTGTCCACCTGTCAATCACAAGTTAGAGCGATTGAGTCTATAAAGTCAGCAGAAGAGTGTTTGATGAGGTCATAGTTTTCACTTCCACTTCATTTTGAAACAAGGGGCCCCCTGCTGGCCATTATAAAGAGTGCAGTTTAAGGAATTACTGCATTACTCTGTTACTTTCCAGACTTCGCCTATCTTTTTATATGGTTTAACCCTTTCATGCAGGCCCCCTGGAGTTACTTTATAACTTTGGGTGTAAAATTACAAAATAATTCTCGTCTTTCAGGAACCATTTGAATTTTCTCTTTTGCCCAAAATGCTTGAGGAGTTATGATAATGAGAATCACATATGGGAAAAATCTAGGCGGAGCTGGTCTTTCTGTCTGCATTCAGACCGCAGTGCCTTGTGAATGATTTGTGCTACTGCGATGTACCGAATTTCTCCATAAAGCTCATCTGCTGTGCTTTTCGAAGCGTTTGAATTTTGTGGGTTAAGACTAATTTAAAATGTACTAATTTGATTTATACTATCGCCTGAGAGAGTGGAATCTGTGTGATTGTTAGTCATAAGGAAACTTGATTTCAAATCTAATCTGACTCTCGTCACAGATATTTGGGGCATTTTCAACTCATCCTTTCAGAGTGAGCGAACACTGCTATGGCACAGGAGAGACCTTCCTCTACAGCTTCTGTCCTGAAATCAAGGTTTGTGTCCAGTGAGTTCACAAACTCACTCTGGTTATTTCACCCTTAATCACTAAAAAGATCTCAGTAGTGGCTGTGCTGCTTTGCTACTTGCTTTCAGGTGTTCCGCTGGACAGGAGAGAATTCCTACTTTGTGAAAGGCAATATCGATTCACTGCAGATGGGAGGAGGAGGGTATGTACAGCTACCTTAGTTTCAATTCAAGCATCTAGTTGTCTCAATAATCTAAATCCTTGGGACAGTAGAGTAGAGACAGTAGAGAGGGTTTTGATAGTTAAGGGTAATCAGCACTACCTTCCTCTGCAGTGGTCAGCTGGGTCTGTGGCTGGACGCCGAGCTGTACCGAGGGACCACCACCAAATGCGCCACCTTTAACAACCAGCCACTGTCCTCCCAGCAGGACTTCAACATCCACAGTCTGGAGGTCTGGACCTTCGAGTAAACCCATCTTCTCAAAATACATTCACTCTCCCTAAAACCTTTAACATCACCCATTTCTATTATGCACCACTTGGAGGCAAACCTAGCTACCCACAAATGACGCTAAATGTTCTGTGAGTGAAGTTCAGAAGCCCCTTGTGGAGCCATGTTGACCGCCAGCAGCGCTGTCGGTCTTCTGTAGCCTGTTTTTGAGGTGGGTGTGTTCAGCAGGTAGGCTGGCGAGTTTGTCTGGTTCACCATCCATTCAGAGGTGAAGATGTAAGAAAATTTTTTTGCTCTTGGTTCATTGGCTGCCTTAGACATCAGACAAAGCCTCCAGCTTCTCCCAGCATGCAGACTGCCTTACCACCATAAGCTTGTGAGGAGAGATTGAAGGTGAGGATAGCTGCTTTTTGTCTTTTTCTCTTTGTTTGTTTTGACCCATGTTCCTGTGAGGGCTAAAGAAGCCAATCTGCTGACGATACTGTCGAGGCGATCCCTATAAGAGCAGATTTTTAAGTCTGTGTGAAAGAAAAAGGAGTCCGACAATACCACACGTCTTTGTTAATAAATAATTGTTAATATAATTTGTATTTTGAGGAATGTACAGATGTGTGTACTGAAAATATTTAGTGTGGTTTTTTTTGGGGGGGGGGGTTGTTTTTGTTTTTTTGTTTTTGTAAACTGAAACCAACTTCAAATGTTCAAATCACTCGCCATCAAATTCAGTTTGGCTGGGATTGTTTACAGTGAAAGAGTTCACTTTCTGTGAAGGACTTCTTGCGAATGCTGTCTTTATCTTTTTATTTTGAGTTTTTTCGTGTGAAATGAGTGAATTCCTCACAACCGCGCACAATGTTGGCATTCCCTGTGTCCAGTCCAAAAACCGCCGAAGGAGCCAGGAAACACTTGCAGTGACCAAATATGTTCTGTTTAATTAACTAAATAATTTCATATTTGTCGTGCGCTCGTCTTATTTTATAAATATATTTTTGCATTCTGTTTTTACAAAGAATGTTTGCTTTATTTTTACTTTTTTTTTTTTTTTTTTTCCTCTCTCTCTCTGTTGACTTTTGCCAGTATTGAATTCCTGCCTCTAAATGAGTAATGTAGACTCTTATTTGTGGTCTGTGTTGTTCAGAGACTTGCAGCCAGTAGAAGTTTAACATGATGTCACTTTGCACTGCAGGATTAATTGACGGCCCGTGCTGTGTTGTGCCCTGAAGCTTTTCTACAATGTAAAATTGTTACTGAATGTCACTACAGGAGGGAATCCAGCCTCCTTAAAAAGGGATGGGAAAGGGATACACTTTTTTTTTTCCTTGCACATTGATATGCCACTAACTAAACAATCAGATCTACTAACACAGGATGGAAATGTCCATTTATGCCCTCTGTATCTGACACAGGCTTGTAGTGCATGAATATGCAATACTGCAAACGTCTGACACCACTGACAACGATCCCTGCCGTACTAGTCACTATAACGCTGGTTAGCGCTTCATGTTGAATTGAGCTTGGTTGTCGTCGGCTGTTCAGTGTTGTAGCTGTGAAGTATTATTTCTTGTGAATCCAAAACTGCTGTGTTCTGTGATATCATGATCTATTTATTGTGTTGTCACTGCAACTACATTTAAAAATTAAATAAATGTTAAATATATACAAATAAAATATTGGCAGTGTGTGGTTTATATCTTCCACCTCTTCAACAATCAGTGATTATTAAAGAAGATGAAACACTTGGAGATTAAAACATGACACAAGCTTGAAAGACTCATTCTCATCCTAATTACACACTATGTATTAAAACACAATATAAACCATAATTGTTTTAGTCGTACCTTTTTGGATTACAGTCTAAAGAGTTTCAATTATTTGGTATGTCACAAGCAGCTTTTTGGAAGTGAGTCATAATTTACATTGTGTTAAACATCCTTTAAGTGTTGTGAATATTAAAATAAAATTGTGTTGAAATACAGTCCCGATCAAAAGCTTAAGAGCACCTAAAAAAATGGCAAAAAATCCTATTTTGCATGGTTGGATGGATAATAACACTGCTTCACTGCAGCAACATCAGGTAATGTTCATATGTGGATTTCTGGCTTTAAGTTTTTGATCTACTGCAGAATATTTTTAAGGGTGTTCTCTACTATAAAAAGCCAGGCCAGCAAAATCTCAATGTTTTTCTGTTTTATCCTGTTACTTTGACACAAAGGCATCTTCTGTGATGCTTATACATCTGATGAAGTGGCAGCTTCATTTTTTTTTATACACAGTTTACACTGAGTTTGTAGGCCAACTGCAGAGAAATCGTCAAATAATTTGGAATGAAATATTCTTAATTTACAAGGTTAAGAGGTTTCTTTCGACAGTACATATCCAAGATAAACGGACATAATTATAATATTTCTGACTGACTCAAAATGGAATAAAATCGAATAGGGACCTTGTGAATCAGACTTGAATCAGCTGTAGAAATCAGTGACGATAGTAGTGCCTGCCTGACTGCCTTCATTTCCACGATGTGGAGGAGGGCAGAGTTCTCAGAAAAGCGTTGAGTAACCTCTCTGCGCATCATAGAAGATCTTCGGGAGGTGTTCAGGAAACGCAACAGAGAGACCGTCTTCAGGCAACATGGAGGACACTGCGACCAGCTGGTCAAACTCAGATGAAAATGATGTTGAAACGTGTATCTTCTGTTTAATAGCGAACAAAAAAGACGAAAACACAAAGATAATAAAAGAGGTGAGATGCTTTTTGTTTTTTGTTTTTTTAATCCCATGTAGAGTGATACAGGTGTTATAGGAGGAAACTGTACCCGGAAGTTCCGGATATGAGATTTTTATATACTCTTAAAAAACACATAGTTAGTTGGAGATTTTAGCATTGACAGCTGATGAAGTTTAAAGCGTATGGCAAATCAGCTATTTTAATAGAAGAAACAGACTACAGCAGGGAAACCGCAGGGTCGGCATTTCACGATTTGGAGAACTTTTACTGAGAGCTGTTTTGCAACTCTGAGCCAAAACAAATAAAACTGTATGAAACAGGGCATTTAGAGCAGTCTGAGCTCTTTTGGCTGTTTGTAATGTGAGCACCCACCAGACCAGACAGGTAAAAACCAGTCATGTGACAGAAAATAAAGAAAAGCACAACAGGTCCACTCTAAGGTGTGTAAATCTAAAAATGCACTTTGTTTAAATCCAGATGCTTTAACACCTGCAAATCACCAAAACGTTAAAGGGTCCCTACGCAGGCACAGGTCCATGCATGATTTCTTATTTGGTTGAGGACTGGTTACATCTTAAGTAATGATAATACATTTATTATTTATATGCACCTTTCAAGACACTTGGGGACTCCACACAAGGAATTAAATAAAATCGAAGAATTCATAGCCAACAATGCAGAGGCACAAAGAGTAGCCAAGCATCAAAAGGTTTTAAGGCTGGTTTTAAGTGGTTGATTTCTCTTCATCAATGTGCAGCTAAATTAATAGTTCAAAGTCTCCGCACACCCGAATGGGCGACAGGTGGAAAAGTTCTACGACAATTTAAATATAATTCCCACACGCTGCCTCGCTTACTGCAAATACATTTAAGCCTCAGTGTTTCAGTCAGTCTGACATTCATCAGGTATGTGTAATAATGTATCTACTCAGAAAAAGTGAGTAAAATAATAACAATAATAGTAATGCTGTATATTTTAATAATGAGTCCCACTGCTGCCTTTTGATGTACTGTGCAGAGTGGGAGTTTTCTGTGTCTTGGTTGGTCGTCCAACCAAGACACGGGGTGTCCTGGTTCTTTTATGTGCACAGCTGGAATAGCGCTACCGCCTCCATTAGGAAGAGTGCTTCGACACAGTACTTTCTGATCCACCAGGGAAATAGACTGTACTGAGTCTTGATAGCACTGCATTCACAGCTTGAATGACTCTTTCATTTTTCTGCCCCCGACTACAGACTAAAGACCTGGTGTGTTTCAGCGACATTTTCCCATGTGCGCCTCACCACTACCTGGTTATTCCCAGACAGCACATACTCAGCTGCCTCTCACTGCACAAAGGACACATTGATTTAGGTCAGTCCTCTGTCAACTTACCATACTATCTCCTAATACTGTGGCTATCCTGTCGTCACTACTGTTGCAAATTTTCCTTTAAATACTTTAAACTAGACTATTACTGCTGGTACTATAGACTTCTGATACTCTTATTTTTCCAGCTATTTAAGATTAACAAAACTATATCACATAACCCATAAGAAATCATGTCTCCAATAGTTGAAAGAATGGCTAAACTGGGGAAAGATGTGCTCCACGACCAAGGGATTACTGACATGACGGATATAAGGTTGGTGGAGACGATTCTTGGAAGTACTGGAAAAAATATTCATACTAGTAAAAAGGCAAAGTCTGCAAACTGAAGTTCTCTCATGGGCATTTAGGAATCATTTACAGTGGACACCCATTTTTCATCCATCCATCCGTGCATTCATCCATGCATACATCCACCCACTAGACATGTCTCGAGTCTGTCACAGGGCTAAAGCACAGAGACGGACGATCATTCACGTTCACGCTCATGTGAGGTTAAACAGCGATCCAAAATTGGCCGTAGTTTTGAATACGAACGTGAAGTAAAATCCTGCAGTCTCTGCTGGGTGCAGTGTAGCTGCCCCATGCCAAAACACAGTAAAAATTTTACTTTTAACATTAAATTTAAAAAGCTACAGTGTATCTTAAAAAATGATATTAAAGGGAGGGTGGATGAATCTTTTGCTTTAAGTAACTGCATGAGTAATCTTCGTGCTAATGTAATCTATATAATTATAGTTTAACATGGAGTGGGGGGTGTATTTGCTCTGTTGTTTGTAAGCGTTTCATCCCTGCTCTGGGCGGCTGAATTTCAGTGCTGATGTGGTTTTCTCCACAGGCTGGGGTTCCACCAGCTGCCCTTCATTTCAGTAGGTCACCTCCACCTCCACGTGCTCGCCCCCGCCAGCCAGATCTCAAAGTACATGTTGTATAAGTTCATCCCAGAGACCAACCGTTTTGTTACTGTGAGTACTGCAGGCGACTTCTTTCCTCATTCTGTTTTTTTTCTTTGATTTTCTTTATCAGTTCTCTTACACTACAATAACTAAACCACTGCAGCGGTTTCCATGCAGTCACTGTTTACTTCACATTTGAACTGATAAACTCATAATTTCCTCTTTGCAGGAAGAAGTTTTACGCAAGCGTCTTAAAAGTATCTCCCCACCACTCCAGTATCATTATTTAGAGAACTGCAAGTTATTTCAGTGCATCAGTTGTGCTCAGACTGGACTTTAGATCACAGCAGGGAAACAAACAAAAAAAATCTCAGAAGAATCGCTGAGGCAGAATGAAGACACTTTTGAAATGCCTTTGTACTTGTTTAGAGTGATATTTACCACTTTAATATTCATTAGCAGTGGCTGACCTCTGCATGGGCCAGTGCAATATAGAAAATTAACGGTC